>NC_056725.1:1775224320-1775524320 GCF_019279795.1 Protopterus annectens | reverse complement strand
TATCCAAAGTGGGTCCTGGAAAGGATACAAATAATTGGTGTGATTTTCTAGCTAGTTTTGTTCTGTCCAGGTAGAAATGTAACTGTCTGTGGATGTCCAGCAGATGCAAGCAGTATTCACCTTTATATGAAAATTTTAGAAAGAAGACGGGCAAGTCTATAGACTGGTTAATATTAGATTCTGATACCACTTTGGGGAGAAAAGACAGATTGGCTCTTAGCGACACCCTCTCTTTGTGAAAAATGATATAAAGATGTTTCACACATAGAGCCTGTAATTCGGAAATTCTCCTTGCAGACATGATAGCCACCAGGGAGAGGGTTTTTTAAGACAAAAAATCTAAGGTTGCAAGTAGCTGTTGACTCAAAGGGCTGCCGTACTAGAGACTGTAATACTAGAGCCAAATCCCATGGTGCTATAGGATCTTTGAATGGGGGGTTTAGATGCAAAGCACCTTTAAGAAAGGTTTTGCATAAACAATGAGACATCGAGGAATGGACATCAAATCCATTGTGAAAATTGGAAATAGCTGCTAACTGGTCTTTGATGCTGGAAGTAGAAGGTCCCAGTTCAAATAATGAAGATAAATATTCCAGGACCTTATCAACTGATGCTGAAAAGGGGTCTGTATTGTTTGTACTGGCCCAAATTGAAAATCTCTTCCATTTGCTAAGGTAGAGTTTTCTAGTGGAAGGTTTATGGGAAGCCAGAAGAATGTTTTGTAATGAAGAAGGTAAGTTGGTCTACCTGGCAGTTACTGGAATTGGAGATACCAAGCCATCAGCTTGAGATTGTGGAGAGTGGGATGCACCAATCCCTGTGGGTGAGACAACAGGTACAGAGATCTGGGTCCAGAATCCAAGGATGGTGAAAGTACAGTTGTGTACACTTACCATAAATGTAGATGTTCGAGTGTCTTCACTGTTGCAGTCATCACTGTAGGGTTTTTCCTGCCGGCAGGCAGCCCTCGGTTGGCCAGAATCCCAAAGTCTGGGTCCGGCGTCGGCTGTGTACTCACCCTCCCTGACGTCAGTGCACCAGGGGTACAAAGCTCCCAGCCAATGCCAAGGCTGGCCCCAACAACAAAAGATTTTCATTGCTATGTCGTGACTGAGAGACCATTCGTGAGGCAGGAGAATGCATCTGCTCAGACAGTTCACAGCCATGTTGGAGTTTCCCAGGATATGCATTGCTATCAAAAAGCGGTTGGAAGCAATAGCCCATTGCCAAATCCTGAGGGCTTCCCAAAACAGGAGGTAGAATCTGGTTCCCCCCGTTTGTTGATGTACCAGACTACCGGCATGTTGTCTGATTGGATTACAACTATCCCCGAAGGAAGGACAGACTGAAAGGCTTGTAATGCTAAAAGCACTGCCCTCAATTCTAGGACACTGATGTGCAAATTGGTCTCTTGTAGAGACCAAGATCCTTGGACTGCCTTTCCCAGATAATGCCCCCTCCCACCCAATCTGGAAAGCATCCATGGTCACTATGGCTTTGGGCGGTGTGGGAGAAAAGGTGCAGCCTCATAAGTTTTCTTCTGACTTCATCCACCAGGATAGATCCTTTTTGCAATGATTTGCTATTAGAATAGATGAGACATCGGATGAGAAAGAATTGGCCATTGTGTCGCCAAGAGCCATTGAACCAGCCGCATATGAGTCACCCAGGAAGCAGATGGATAGCACGAAAAGCTTGCAAAAACACAGATTCCTCAGAGGGTGGGTTTGAGGGCTTCCAATCACCCTTCTGTTTTAGGATTTCTAAAATGTCTCCAAAAGAAACATCTTCAGGGGGTAATCGGGGGAGCCATCCCCTTCATCATAGTCTGTGTCTTCCGTGACAGATTCTTCTGGAAAATCTAAGTGCTTCCTCTTGCAAGTCTTCTTATGGGGTGGCTCCTCAGTGGGGATCTCTGAGGAAGACTCCAAAGAAGAGGGACCCTGAACAGGGATGTCTTGCAGCTCTTCTGCCCACAGTCCTCACACGATAGATTGTGGCAGCTGTAAACCAGAGGATACAAAAAAGTGACACTCCAACGTAGATGGAGCCAGTTGAGGGCCCACTGAGGCTAAAGCTCTCTCCATGATCTAGAAGGCAGCCCCACTTGAAGAGGGATGCGAGCCCGGAACCGAGACAGACAACCACAGAACCAGGGTCACACCCTGATCCGATGAGCTGCCCTCCAAAACTGGAGTCGGGGGAGAGTGCTGCATTATATAAATAATGGGTTTCTCTTATTTTCATTTCTGCAAGTCTTTTGGGTTTCTAATACCATTATGGGAATGGACCCCATTCCTAAGTCAGGTATGATTAAAGCTCATGATATTTGTATTGTTTCAACATTCGCCGCACCCACAATATGCACAGAACTGACTCCTGCAATTCATATGGAGTTACATGCACTGGTACTATATCTAAATACGACTGTAATTATTAGACATGTTGCTCCTACTACTATTGGAACTGTTTAGGTATCTTTCTTTCACACTGCTCTCATTTCTACCTGAAACCATGGTATTTTATGACTTTGTGTCTCTGTTCATAAGACATTGTAATCAATGGATGCAGCAATTTCAATGGTCAATGCTACTTTTGTCTTTTTTTCCTGGACTACTATATCTGGTTTTCTCGCATCTATTTTTTGATCTGTTGGTAATGCGTGATTTCACGTAATATAAACTTTATCATTCTATACAATGCTTTGTGATTCACGGTTCCAGTGCTTTTCAACTGCTTCAATATTGTGGTGTTTGCACAATGCCCAGTGCAACACTCTTGCAACATTATTGTGCCTTTCATTATACAGGCCCTCTGCCAAGAGTCTATCACATCCAGCAACAAGATGTTAGACTATTTCCATTTCTTTTATATAGAGCCTGCATTTGTCTGTTTCTCCCAGTGTTCAATGGACTTTGAAAACCGATGTGTACTTTGTCCACTATTCAAAGCTGCCATTTTTAGCCTTTCATCTTTTGGATTCAATTCACTGCTCCTCAAACATTCTTGTATCAAATCCTGAGCAACACGAGGTCATTCCAGGAGATCTTTGTACTTGCCACGATATTTATTCCTTTTCTACATTTATTTCCTTCTTATCGGTCCTTCCACTTACATTCTTTCTTTTGCTTTTAGCACATTCAGTGACTTTCTGATTTTTGTTTACTTCTGGTTCAATTTCCATTCCCACTTGATACAGATATGTTTCTGTTAAACAAAGCAGAAAAGTCACCTTAGACTACTACTCATATTTTATCTTAGACTAATTCTCATATTTTAAGAATTTTATCCATGTTTGGATCTGGTGAGGTCAGCAGATTATTTGCTGTCTCACAACAGCAGATCTATACATGTAATCAGTTTCAAGGAGGCTGATTCCAGGCACTGTCATGCTTTCACCCCAGAAACTCAGGGCTTCATCAGAACAATGTCTAATACTAAGCACTCCAATTTAAATACAAGTTCCTAAAACTTAGAAGAATTCTATCAATTAACCCTGAACAATAAAGAGCAGTAAAAGTTTTTAAAGCAATTTCAACATTCAAAAACAATGTAAAAATGTGTAGACAAACTGGTAAATAATATAAGAGTTTATCATAACATCATAGTGTACCATAATTAAAATTCTAGTACAATAAAATTCCATGACAATAAATACATTAATAAAATATAAAAGGTGATTCATAAATATCTTCAAAAATTTTGTAAGTAAAATCATAACTTAGCTGCCCTCATTTTTAACACTGGACACATTGAGAAATGCTCATTTAACCCAGGTAGTGTGGCTGCACCTAAACAAAGTTGCCGCACTAGTTCTCTGTATTCAGTACAGTTTTCCCACTGATGACCTCTAACACTCTACTTAGCTTTTTCCAAAATTCCAAAAAGAAAATTAGTCAAACCCTGGCAGACGTGAGAATGTTTATATAGGGCATTGTTCGTATTTTTTCTAATGTCGTATAAATGTTCGGGTATTCTTTTAGCTAATTTTCTCTCAGTTTTGCCCACATACTATGCCTGGCATTGCATAGAAAAGGCTAGATACAGAAACCCCTTGGTTTCACAATTTCCTCTCACAAAGGTAACTTTGATGCTACAGTGGTTTTTCATCACTAAACTTTCCTGTTTTTAATACTCGCAGTGGTGCAGCGGTAGCGTTGTCGCCTCACAGCAAGAGGCTCTCCAGTTTGATTCTCAGCTGGGGTGCCTTCTGTGCAGAGTCTGCATGTCCTCCCTGCATTTGTGTGGGTTTTCTCTGGGTGCTCCTGTTTCTTCCCAAGTTACAAAGACATGCGTCTTGACAGTTTCTCCCCGGGCCTCTGCTGAAAATTGGCTCGTTCCAAGTCGGACTTTCCCGGTTAACAGATGTTAAATAAATAAAATAAATAAATAAATAAAATAATATAAGAACAGAAACTACACTTCCCATATTTCCTTTTTCCCCATGTGTGATTCCACCCTATCACATGCTCTAGTAATTTCTCCTCCTCAGGTACACACTCGGTTTCACTAAGCAACCATCTTCTATCTTATGCCATCAGAGCCACCACCTATCTTCCTAACAAACACTCCATAAAAACAGTTAGAAATATGACTAAACTTAACTAACGAACACTCAGCAATTTAATATTAAGTATTAACTGGACACCTTTAAAAATCGTACCCCTCAATGATGCCATACAATACTTCAATATCAACGTCCTGAAAATAATTGATAGCCTCGTCTCTGTACGAACAAAAAGAATAAAGAAAACAAAAACTCCATGGTTAACCACTTTTTTTTTTTTTTTTTTTTACATTTGTTAACCGAGCTAGTCTAACTGGATATATTTCCATTTTCAGTAGAGGCCCGGGGAGAAAAACTCCACATGTAGACAGGACGGATACAACAAAAACAACAAATACATAATAACAGATTAAACAATCAGATTTAAAAAAGAGGTAGGTATTTACTCAAGACCAGAATAACTAATTATATTTAAAGGTATAAACCATATGTTCAACATAATTTCATCTTTGGAATCAGTTAGAGAAAGTCAGATTAGAGAAAGCAAGAGACCAAGAAAAAGAGAGAACATTTTGCAAAACAAAGTACAGAATAGAAGAGATATGTATTGCCAGAAAGAGAGAGACAAATAGCCAAGAGGAGGAGAAAGAGCCAAGAAAATTTTAATCAGGTTTAGAGCAGGAACATGTCCAGTGGTTATTAAGGTGGACTTTTAGTTTTTGTTTAAACAGAGCAGTAGATGCAATTGAAGTAAGTTCGAGGAAGTTTATTCCAGTGTTTCCCAATGGCATTTGCGTAAAGGGAATCACCAGCAAGGTTATTAGATTTGGTTAAGGTAACTAGCAGTTTGTTAGAAGAGCGGAGAGAGTTCAGGTTTGAGTAAGGGCTTAAGAGGTTAGAAAGAGCAGGTGTATTAAGAGGTTGGTAAAAGGCTCTTTGGACAAACATAAGTTGGGATAGAAGCAACATGTTTGTCAGTTCAAGCCAGTTAAGTTGTTGCAGATTCTGACAATGGTGGGTTCTAAATTGTTTTCCAGTAACAAATCTAGCTATGTTATTGTAGGAGGTGGATAGTTTAGAGAGATTGTTTTTCTTAAGATTAGTGTAGATAGGTGAGGCATAGAGAAGTGTGGAAATAAGATGTGAGTGGGCAAGATTCACTTTTGCAGGGAAAGTTAAAAAAGTTTTGATTCTATATAGAGAGCCAAGTTTCCTGTTTACAGATTTAATGGTATTGTTGATATGAAGGTCGAAGGAGAGATTGTTATCAATCGTGACACCTAGCAATTTGGTAGTAGAGTCAGGTGATATAATGGTACCATTATTTGACACAATGGAGAAGTCAAGTGTAGGGGATCTGGTAGTAAGTTTAAAGAGAAGTAGTTTGGTCTTTTTTGCGTTTAGGAGTAGACAGCATTTTAGGAACCAAGTTTCAACTTTAGAAAATACAGCTTGAGTGTTAGTTTGAAGTTCAGAAATGGATTTAGCAGAGCAAATAAGAGTGGAGTCATCAGCATATTGAATGCAGGTAGCCTGAGGAATGGCTACTTGTAAGTCATTTATAAAGAGGGAGAAAAGAAGTGGTCCAAGAATAGAGCCTTGGGGGACTCCAAGGGAGATTGGTAGAAGAGATGAGAGTTTGTTATCCCAGAGGACAGCTTGTTTCCTGTTAGTGAGATATGAGCTAAACCAGTGGATAGTCTCAGGTGCTAAGGAAAGAGATTCGAGAATTTTTAGTAGGAGAGAGTGGTTAACCATGTCAAAGGCTTTGGACAGGTCAATGAAGAGAGCAGAAGACAGGACATTATTATTGCGATTATTGTTAATAATATCTGTAAAGGACAGCAGAGCAGTAGTTGTGCTATGATGGGGCCTAAAGCCGTGTTGACAGTTTGTCAGTATTTTATTTTGTAGAAGGTGATTCATTAACTGATGGTGGACACATTTTTCCATTATTTTAGCGAGAGGGGACAATAGTGCTATGGGTCTATAGTTAGAATGTTCGAAGGAGTTTCCTCCTTTATGTAATGGTATGATGTAAGAGATTTTCCATACATCAGGGATGGTTTCTTCGTTTATGGTCCTATTAATGAGAATTGATATGGGATAAGTTATTTCAGAGGCTGCTTTTTGAAGGAATTCAGAAGGAAGCTGGTCAGCTGAGGGGTGCAAGGTTTAAGTTTGAGAATGCATCTCTGTATAAAGGTAGTGGAGATGGGTTGAAGCCTAAAGGTTGGTAGTTTGGAGGATGTATGGTCATGAATACTGGTATTGTCACTGGATAGATGGGAGGCCAAGGAATTAATAGTATTGATGAAGAATGAGTTGAAAGTGTTGGCAGTGTCAAGGGGAGGAATGTTATCAGACCCAGAAGGGGGGGGGGGTGGTAGTCTGTCCAGGGTGAAGAAGTCTATTTAGAGTTGACCAGAATTTTTGAGGATTATTGTGATTCACTTGCTGAAGATTGCTATAATAGTTCTTTTTGTCAGAGAGGATTGATTTTTTGGTAATATTTCTCAGGTGTCTGAAAGTCTGTTGGTCTATGGGAGATTTGCTAGTTCGCCATTTTAACCAAGATTTGTTTCTAAGTGACATTTTTTGTCTAGTCTCTTTCGTTAGCCAGGGGGCTGGCTTAGCCTTAATTCTAATAGAACGTTTTGGTGCATGATAATCAAGAATAGTTAGGAATGTGTTGTTAAAGTAATTAACAGCTACTTGAAGAGGAAGTGTTTTAGTGGGTTCCAGTTACAAGCCTTTAGTTCCGTTTTAAAAAGGGTTGGGTTAAAGCTTTTGAGGTTACGTAGGGTCCTATATAAAGGAGAGTAATTAGAGGTATTTTTTTGTCTAATAATATAGGTTAGGTTGTGGTCACTAATGTCATCAGGTAGTGTTCCAGACTGATATTTAACTTGAGGTTTGTTTACCAAAATCCAATCAAGAATACTTTCTTTGTTATTAGTTTTGTTGATCCTAGTAGTGGTGTTAATTGTTTGAGTGAAGCCGTGGAGATTAATGTGGGATGTTGGGTTGTTAGTGGATATTGAGGACCAGTCTAAGTTAAGGTCTCCTAGTATTATGGTTTCTTGTGGGTAGGTGGATGAGGCCCAACTGAGGATATTTTCTATGGTAGTAGAGTTATTTCCAGGGGGTAGATATATACAGATGATATAGATAGATTTTTTGAGGTTTAGTTGCAGCTTTGAGATAAGAAGTTCAGTTTTAGTAAATCCAAGGTTCTCATAGGGTACTAATGTTATTTTTAGTTCTGTTTTGAACAATAGTGCTACTCCTCCGCCTTTTTTACCATTGCGGTCGAGTCTCAAGATATTATAACCTGGTGGTATAATTTCAGTGTCTTTAGTAAAGGGTTTTAACCAAGTTTCCGTTAAACAAAGAATGTCAAAGGAGTGGTGATCAAGAAGAGAGTGGAGTAGGGCTATTTTGTTATTGACGCTTTGGATATTAAGGTGTCCAATGAGTAGAGTATTTGTGTTGGAGGTTAGTGATTCATGAGAAGTGTGTAGAGAAACAGGTGTAGCTTCAGCTGAAAAATTAGATGGACCAGGGTTGGGGTGGATGTCACCATCTATCAAGGTAGAGTGGTTGTATTGCAAGTAGGATTTGTTAGGGAAGTTTAGAAAGTACTTAAGTTTTCTAATCAAGAGGTTCTGACATTTTATGTGAGACAATCTGTGGTATTTAGCTAAGAGGTAGCTAGAGGTAGATGTGATGTTTAATTGAGAAAGGTTTAGACTTTTGAAGTTTGAGGTTGTATGTTTAGGAGAGTAGTTGAAGTGGAAATTGAGTTTAGTTTCATAGGAGGTTAAGGAATAGGGCAGAATGAGAGAGAGGGAAGTGATGAGTAGAAGAATTAGTATTTTTAGAGTGTTGTTTTTTACAGAGATCATGGAAGTATGTTGGAGGAAGTTCGTTGACATGTTGAGATTATGAGACAGGAATAGACAAGTGAACTTTGGAAGACTATAGTGTAAGGGTGCATAGCTAGATGGAAGAGACAGGATAGGAATATACCTATAAGTATAGTCAGGTGATAGGAGAGGTGATAGAGGAAGGTAAAGTTGAGAGGAAGTTGTGGATGATGTAAGAGTCAGTGATAGGTGAAGTTAGAGGGGGTGTGGTGTAAGGGGTATAAAGCTAAGGACACGTGGGGTGGGTGGGATAAGGGGGTAGGGAAGGGAGAGAAGCGGGGCAGAAACAGTTAAGAGAGGAGAGCAGAAAACAATCAGCTAAGCAGGAGAGTGACACCACGAGTAACCTCTACTACTTAGTTTAAGAAGCAAAAAAGGGAAAGTTGTTTAAGGTGCCTGAGAGGGATTCAGGCAGTAAACAAGTAAATACAACAGGCGCAGGTAAAAGTAGGAAAGAGGTATAGTTTAGGTGACAAAAAGACAAGAGAGGGAGCAGTGAATAATACACGGAGACAGCAGGTGCAAGGTATAGGGAAGTAAAATGTACAGTTTGCAGAGGGGCACAGGGAGGGAAAAGCAGAAGATAGGCAGGTATTAAAAATGTAAGACCCAGTTGTCAGTGAACAGAAGGTAGGAGAACAGAGAAAAGGAGTGCAGCAGCCAGATAGAGGTAATTTGAGAGATAGAGTGGAAACAGCAGAGGCAAGACAAGCAGGATGTTACAGTTGAGGGAAGAGTAGCAGGGGCAGGAGTGGTTGACAACGAATGCTAGGGGATATGGTGACTGAATAGTATGCAGGTGAGTAAGGGATGGGGGTAGCTTTAGCTTGTACTGCGTATGTGCCGCCCACAAGAGGACATAGACACCAAGTAAATTGTACAAAAATGGACATACAGCCAATGCAGGTGAGAATAAGGAGATTAACTGCTTTTACTCAAGAGGAGTTAGGGGTGCTTCCTGGGTGCCAGAACAGATAGCCAGCTTCGTAGCTTCAGGTAAACCGGGAGAGATAAGCCAGCAGGGAAGGGACAGCCCGATGAGGAGCACTAGGCTTTAATGCTGGAAAACAAAAAGAATAATAAGTGAGAGAGCAGCTGTGGTTAGAAGAATAGGATGTAAGGAGAGGTACAGGTAACAGGTTAAAAAAACAATATTTGCAATTCCAGTATCAGTTATTCAGGCAATAGTCAAAGGTAGCAGCAGCAGGTATAATACATTTATACATAGAACTAAGTATGAGATACATTCAGCAGGAGTTCATGCCCGTAATAGTATACAATAGTAGGGTACTAAAACAGTTGTTAGAGGAAGGATTCATACACTTTGCAAGTAAAGGTATTTACTACGTGCAGGTCTAGTACCAAACAGTGGATGAGGAGATAACACTTTGCACACTATACTGGGCACTAACTACAAGAGTAGCATTTGTTTGTTACTTTAATATTATATTAAAAAAAGAGGAAACCTCTCAGTTTCTCACTAACTGCATTGACCTTATGAAACAAAGCAATACAGCATGGGATAAATGGAAACAGACTCCAACTACCATACACATCACTGTACACCACAAAAAATAATTAAATTGGCAGGAACTAGTAAACCAGCTTATTTATACACACATAACTAAAATCCACAAACTCCTCTATAGGCCCACTGCCTATCCTGCCATAGTTAATCTAATCCAACACTACAAACCAAACAGAACACTCAGATCTGAAGACAAAAACCTTTTCAAAACTGCAAACCTTCCAGAAACGAAGGAAAATCACTTTAATCATACTCTACTGTCAAGTTATGGAACACCCTCCCACCTAATATTAGGCTAACTCCTGCCCTACCTTACTTTAAAGCCTCCATAAAAGAACATCTAAAAAATCTGGTTATATACAGGCCTTGCTTCAGGCTAATCTATTTCTTTCCCTCCTTACACCTCCTATTACTACACTAACCTCCCCCTCCTAAATTAATATACTGTCACTTTAAACTTTGGAAACTATGCACCATTCTGTCTCTAGCATTTTATTAGTTTGGCAGAGGACTAATATTCTGATTGACCTACTCTAATCTGTGTCATGATACTCAAACACACTCTAAGCAAATACTATTTACCCTAAAAGGCTTATTTCAATTTGTGTATGAATGTAAGCATCAATCATTATTGTATTCTTACACATGTAACCTATTGTATAATATGTGAAACAAAGTTATAAATGGGGAGCTGGATATAATATGTGCAACAAAGTTTTATATGTGGAGCTTTTTTCCCCGAACCTCCACTGAAACGGATTATGTAACCCAGTCAGACTATCCTGGTAAACAAATGTCAAATATGGCGCAGTGGTTTACATTGTCGCCTCACAGCAAAAGGTTCTCTGGTTCAATTCTCAGCTGGGGTGCCTTCTGTGTGGAATTTGCATGTGCTCCCTGCATTCATGTGGGTTTCCTCCAGGTGCTCCGGTTTCCTGCCAAGTTACATAGACATGTGTCTGGAGCATTTCTTCATGGGCCTCAGCTGAAAATTGGCTCATTCCAAGTCAGACTTTCCCAGTAAACAAATTTTAAATAAATATATATTTTTTTTAATATTGTTATCAGCCTTATATACAAACTGAAGTCATTGTCTTAAGTTTCAGAAATCATTGCATATTTTCAGTAAGGACCAGTTCTTACTGATAATATTTTTCACAAGAGAACTGGTACTATTGTATTTAATTGCCACTGAACTGTGAAAATTAACAGTATTATTCTGTAAAGTGAGATGAGCCAAAAATCTGTTAGAGTTTTCTAGAAGGGGTGTATATTTGACCCCCTGGCTACCTCATCATAAATGTTAAAAAGTAAATCTTGTGGGTACCCTCTTTCTAAAAACATAAGCTTCATTCTGTCCATTTCTTCAAAAATCAAATCATCATTGAATACCATCCTAACTGCTTTTATGAATTGTCCTTTAACCAAATTCCTTTTACAGTATAAAAAAGATTGTAAACTATTGTAGCGTAGGTATGAGTTGGAAAAAGTGCTCCTTCTATAAATGGAAAAGGTGAATTGTTTGCTCTCTACCCTTAAATAGACATCAAGATAGTGAGAGATGTAGATCAAAAACACCAAAAATCAGGAGAAAACCAGGTCTTATAGCGTAAAATGATTTAATTCACTATTTGTCAAAGTCAACTTCATCAGAAATACAATTCACTACTACAGAAACATATTTAAAATACTATCAGCAAGAAAAATTAATTGTATAACAAGCTGTTCAACTCATAAAACAATTATTCAATTGAAGTGAACCATCAGTTATCTTAGTCCCATAGACTACTGTTTACAGTAAAAAAATACATCTAAGTAAAAACTTTATTTATTGAATAATTGTTTTAGGAGTTGAACAGCTTGTTATACAATTAATTGTTCACATCTCTGATCAATACTAGCAAAAAACTACGATCACTCATAAAATCATCCAAGGCCAACTTTGAGAGAAAAATCGCTAAAGACACAAAAGACAATCATAAGGCCTTCTTTAGCTATGTTAGAAACCTGGGTGGAAACTCCCAGATATGCTCAGAATTAGTCCAAAATGATACAAAAATCACTGAACCCACAGACATTGCCAACATACTGGCAGACAGGTTCAGTGCAAATTTCTCTCCCCCCCCAAAAGGAGAAATATCTATCCCACCAGAGTCTAGCCTCCCAAACATCTCAGATGCCCAGGTGAGAGCTGCTCTCTCTAAAGCAAAAAACACAACATCAATGGGACCGGACGGTGTCCCTGGCTGTGTGCTACATGAACTCAATGAGGAACTAAACCCACACATAAGGCTGTTGTTTAATCTTAGCCTTACTACAGGATACATACCCAAAGAATGGCATACGGCAACTGTGGTCCCACTCCACAAAGGCGGTGCTTCTACGGACCCTGGAAATTACCGCCCCATAAGCTTGACGAGCCTTGTCTGCAAGGCTATGGAGAGGATCATAATGGAACTCATAAATAAAGACATTGGGGACCTACAGACACTGGATCCTACCCAA
Organism: Protopterus annectens; assembly: GCF_019279795.1. Classification (NCBI taxonomy): domain Eukaryota; kingdom Metazoa; phylum Chordata; order Ceratodontiformes; family Protopteridae; genus Protopterus; species Protopterus annectens. The sequence goes on along the minus strand of NC_056725.1, from coordinate 1,775,511,851 downwards.
TTTGGCTTTGTCAAGGGCAGATCCTGCCTCTTGAACTTGGTCGACTTTTTTGAAACAGTCACTAAGGCCATTGATGAGGGTAAGGCAGTTCACACAGCCTACCTTGACATAGCAAAAGCGTTCGACACAATACCCCACTCGTGCATCATAGAAAAGCTCACCAGCTTAGATGTAAACCCATATGTCACAAGATGGGTTGCAAACTGGCTCAAGGACAGAACCCACAGGGTTAGAGTTGCTGGTGCCATGTCAGACTCTAAGCCGGTCACGAGCGGTGTCCCACAGGGCTCAGTCCTGGGCCCCCTCTTGTTCGGCATTTATTTTTCTGAAGTGCAGGCAAACATAAGGGGATTGTGGCTGACAAAATTTGCAGATGACTGCAAACTGGGCACCATAATTGACACTCCATCAGACACAGACATCCTCCAGAGAGGTCTCATAGAAATGTATAACTGGTGCCAGAGCCATGGCCTTAAGCTAAATGCCAAAAAATGCATAGTCATACCCTTTAGGAAAAACAAGGTAACCCCTAATTACCACATAGGTGGTAATCCATTAAACACGGAAGAAGTTATCAGGGACCTGGGGACCCAATTTGACAGTAACCTCTCTTTTGACACTCACATTGCCAAAGTGGTTAGGAAGACCTTCTACATTGCCCACCTGATCATGAAGGGATTCACATCCAGATCAGGAGAGGTCATTGTACCCCTGTACTCTTCACTTATCAGACCAATGATTGAGTACAACGCCCCATTCGGAATGTACCTTACCCGACACCTGCAGCAGTTGGAAAGACCCCAAAAGTTCCTCACCAAAAGGATAAAGGGGCTCAAACATATGTCATACACTGCCCGACTTAAGAAACTCAAGCTCTATTCAGTCGCATACCGTCTGCTCAGAGGTGATCTGTGCCTGACATACAAGGCCATGTCCAACCCGGAATTAATGGACATGCTCCACCTCAAAAAATCCAAATCCACCAGAGCCATGAGAGCAAGAGACTTAAACCTCAACACGGATATAAATAGGACGTGCTGGAGGGACAGATTCATCACCCAGAGACTCCCTACACTATGGAACAGAATCCCAGTCCATGTGAGGCAGAGCCCCTCACTGACTCTGTTCAAGAGAAATCTTGACGAGTGGATGGGAGATCGTAGGTTTACCCCGGGAATTATCTCTGTGTCACTGCTGGACAGAGGCACAGCAAACTAATGGGTATAGTATTCTCATCCTAAGGGGTGGTGAAAGCCACACACACTCTGGCTAGGCTTATAAATGCCCTAGGGCAGATAGCCTAGTATGAACCTATGAACCTATGAACTTGCTGACAGTATTTTAAGTGTGTTTCTGTAGTAGTGAATTGTATTTCTGATGAAGTCGCCTTTGACGAATAGTGAATCAAATCACTTACACTATAAAACCTGGTTTTCTCCTGATTTTTGGTGTTTTTTATTTACATTTTTCTTTGGTATACACTGCTGCTGTTCCTGCTGCCTTTTGTTTTTCTTAGTTGGCATTTTGCAGTTGGGTATGGCTTGTTTATCAGGAGATGAAGACTTGGACATCACCCTGCATTCTACCCTGACTCACAGGGAGAATGTGTTGGATGTACTAGTGACTACGGTTAGTGAGATGCAAAAATCCTTTACTGCTTTGGCTGCAAGAATTAAGGATTTGAATCCAGAGGGAAGAGTGCTTGCCACTGGGACTGGAAGGCAGGTTTGTGCTAGGACTAATAAAACTGTTGTTCCTGGTTTAAAGTCTGTCCCTGGTGTTTGTGGTGTTGTTGGTGAAGTTAACAAACTCTTGAGTTTGAATGTAGACCCCTTTTGTGAAGAACTGTTTCAAGTTAACCATGTTACAACTAGAAACAATGTCATGGTTATGCTTGAAAAGCTGGAACGGGGGTTAAAAAGGTACTGCTCTTTGCACATTGAAAACAAATACTTTGAGCACTGTGTGAAGGTGGGGATTGTTCCTAAAGGTCACTGTTTTTTTAAAATGCCGAACAGTGTTGCCACTAACAGTCCTTTCTTTAAAGAAGTTACCAACTTCTTCAACAGTGCTGGTATGGATTTCATGAAACTGCTAATTAAAAACAATACCTGTCTACTAGAAAAACTGAGAGATGAACTCAGTTGTTTGGAAGGTGACATTAAACAACTTATGGATGGTTGCTGTGAAGTTGTGACAGAATATGAGCAGTTATTAGACCGGGTTGACAAAATGGAAAAGCAGGTTACACAGCGCAAATCAAAGATGATTCTAAGGGATTTGGCTGCGTACGAACTGGGCAAAGAGTTCTCTGATTATATTCCTAGTGGTGCCAAACCCTTTGGGAATGCAGAAACTAAGGGGCATAATTTAAGGGGAAACACTTCCAATAGAAGAGTTGAAAGAGAACTTCAGAATACAGAGGTGGTGGCCCCTTTAAATTCCAATAATTCTGAAGCTGTTTTTTTCTGAAGGTGGTGATGTGAGTTCAACAGTGGGGAGGTGAAAAGCTAACTCTGCTGCACACGATTCTGGTGATATGGGTGAGTATTCACAAACAAGAACTGGCCAGAACAATGGTTGGGACAACAACAAAGGGGCTGGCTTTAGTGCCAACAAGCTTTTTTTACAGGCGGACTACAGCTCTTACAACAAGAGGAACAGAAGCAGGAGCAAGGGTTATCAAACCCGCAGATGGTGCAGGAGCAGACCACAGAGGTAGTTGGGACTGTAAATTATGACTGTGCACGTATTTCTGTATTTAATCTTTCAGAATTTGTTTTGAATGACGAGCAGGTTAATGTTTTAAAGCTGGGTTTAAATTTTCAACTCAGTAGAAGGGATGACTTGACTAAAACCCTTTTTGAATTGAAATTTTTCACTCGAAAGCTTAATTTGCAGTACATTTTGTGTGATGTAACTTTGGGTAGTAAAAACCAAAAAATCCAAACACAACTCAACGAAGTAACTGGTTGACGGTGCAAAGGAACCTAGACCATAAAGACTCCCTTAATAAAAGCGAACTTTATTGAAACGAAAACATATGAATAAGCGCTTTCTTCCAGCTTAACTGGCCTTCATCAGATTCAAGAAAGCAGTGAGAATTTCCTTGCTTATATACATACAACCACAGGAAATTAATAAAATCAATCCAGGAAATTATGTAACATTTCAAACACATCAAACAAAATGCACATTTCCTATATACCATAACAATCAGTAAATACATAATACATTTTCTAATCACTTAATGAAAATAACTCTTTATATATTTTAAAATCTTTAAATATTTAAATATTTTATAAATCAAAAATATGCTACAGTTAAATAACTTATAAAAGTTGTAAATATACATAAACTGTCTACTAAAGTGTATTGCATATAAAAAAATTCTAAAAAAGCTAAAAAATAACTTATTAAATATAAAAAGTATGTGTAAAATGCAAATGCTTATGAAGTAAACAACAATTCAAGCCCTAGACTTTAGGATAGGTTTCAGGGAAATGTAGTCATTTATTCCTGGGAGGTTTGAGGCATTTAATTTAACTTCCTGGGACTTTTTGGAAAATTTAAGAACTTTTTTTTCAGTTTGGACAATGGTAGTGAACAGTTTTTGATGCGCACAGTTGACATGACTTCACTGTTCACTTGCATTCCCCAGGAAGCAGGTGTTGATTTTGCTAGGTGGCTTTTGGTTAAGTACACCAGTTAGAGTAAACACAGTGTGATCACTTACACCTTGTTGTTAGATTTACTACTGGAGCACAGTTATTTTATGTTCAATGGTAATTTCTATAAACAACTGTCAGGAGTATCTATGGGTGCCACTGTGGGTCCCACTTATGCAAGTTTGGTTCTTGGGTGGTGGGAGTTGGAAATTGTGCCTAGTGTGGATTTATATGACAAGGTCGTCTTTTATAAAAGGTTTGTAGATGACCTGTTTTTTATTGTTAAAAAGGAAGGTTTTAGTGTAGATGGTTTCGTAGATGCTTTAAGTGCTACCACTGAATTTTTAACATTCACCTTAAATGGTTTTGGTCATGCAGTTTCATTCCTGGATGTGATTATTGGGTGGGAAGCCACTACGAATGAGGTTTACTGTAGTATTCACCGAAAAAAATACTTTTTGTAACAGCTATGTACATTATAAAAGTAACCACCCCACCTTTACTAAAAAGAACATTCCTCGTGGCCAGTTCATCCGGGCTTCACGGATGACCGTGGATGACACCACCTTTATTGAGGAGGTTCAGTTTATTAAAAGGTTATTTTTGGATAGGGGCTATCCTACAGATTTACTGAACAAAGCTGCCAGCGAGATTATCTCTAGAAGGGAGAATGATTTTCCTCCCATTTTGGTAAAAGGTTTCACAAAAAGAATGTATACAGATGGTGTAGGACCAAGGTTTTGTTTGGACATGAGTTTGGACAACAACCAGATTAATAAAATTATTAACAAGAACTGGAAAGTCATTTTAGGTAATGGTGACATGATAAATGTATTGGGTAAGGTGCCTTGTTTTGTGTACAAGAAAAATTGTAACATCAATGATATGTTGGAGAGGGGACATGCTTCCAATTGTTTAGGAGTAAACAACAGAGGTATGCATAAGTGTATGGGATGTAAAGTATGTAGGTACATCCACACAGGTTCTTATATTTTTTTGCAACACCTTGATTTCAACATCAGTGTTCCAGGTAGACTATATTGTGGTAGTGAAGGCATTGTCTGTTTGGCTATGTGTAGTGGATGTCCGGCGTTCTACGTGGGAATGTGCACTAGAAGTTTGAGGACATGTATTCTTGAACATTTGTATGCTATAAGAACAAAAAATGTCAACAACGCCTTGTACAAACATTCCAGTATGTGCATTAACTGGAAAAAGTTCACCTTCTCGGTTCTTGAGTCAGTGAACAAGGACATCAGGGGAGGTGATTATAGGGACAAAGTAGAACAGAAAGCAGTATGGCAACTGAGACTGGCTTCTTACATACATCCTGGCCTGAATGACACAGTCAATATAAAATGTTTTTTAAAAAACAGAAAAGTTAATATTAAAAAATAAAGTTTTTACTTAGATGTATTTTTTACTGCAAACAGTAGTCTATGGGACTAAGTTAATTGATGGCTCACTTCAATTGAATAATTTTATGAGTTGAACAGCTTGTTACACAATTAATTGTTCACTTGCTGACAGTATTTTAAGTGTGTTTCTGTAGTAGTGAATTGTATTTCTGATGAAGTTGCCTTTGAGGAATAGTGAATTAAATCAGTTTATGCTATAAGACCTGGTTTTCTCCTGATTTTTGGTGTTTTTGATCTACATTTTTCTTTGGTATACACTGCTGCTGTTCCTGTTGCCTTTTGTTTTTCTAAGATAGTGAGAGAAGTGAATTGAGTGTTTGTGTGTAAATCTAGGAAATGAGGTAGTACCAGAAATATATTTTAAAAATTGTTCCAGTTCTTCCTTGTTTTCTTGCCAGATAATATAAATGTCATCCAGGAACCTACCATAAAAAGTTCAGTAAGAACGAAAAGGGGTTAGAACACAAAATGTCTTTCCCGGGTAAGCATGACTATGTTCGCAAAGATGAGGGCACAAGCTGCCCCACGTAGCCATCCCTTTTACCTGTCTATAAAACTCTTCTTCAAAAAAAGAAGTTGTTCTGTAACACTAGTTCCATAACTTCAACCAATAGTTTTACTTCCCTGTATTGCAAAAACTCAAAATCAATAAGTGAGTCATGAAAAAATAATGTCCCTGATCATGAGGAATACTCGTGAAAAGATCAGTGATATCAACAGTGACAAAACTACAACTGTCAGTCAAGAGATCATTAGTGAGTTACTCCAAAAAATCCCAAGAATCCTTTAATATATGTTCAGTCCCTCCCAAAACATTCTTAAGTTTTCTATCGATGTATACTGCCAGGGGGTACATCTTGGAGCCTTGAGCAGAAACAATTAATCTATAAGGAGGGTTAAGTGTGTTCTTGTGTGTTTTAGGAATACCAAACACTGCAGGAACCAAAGGCTGTTTTACTGATAGAAACTCCTTGGTTTCAAAACTGATGACTCCTTGGGTAGCTGCATCATCCAAAAATAAATCAATTTTCTGATATACAATAGTGATTTCCTTTCTTGAAATTGGGGTATATTTAGACTCATCCTCCAAGTAGCTTGAAAATTTTACTAACATAGTCAATCTGATCAGCTAACATCACTCTGACACCCCCCCCCCCTTTATCTGGCTTCATAACTCATATGGTTTTCTCTTTACACAGACACACTAAAATGTTACGCTTGTCTTTAATCAAATTAAAAAAAGGATATGTGCCCCAGGTCTCCCTGTCTACCTGGTAAAGTGGAATTCTCATATTCTGGGTTCGAATACCCTGACCAGAGTTCTTGTTCCTTATCTTCTCTGACCTCCTGGGGAGGGGGACTAAAGGGTCAATGTGATCAGAAAAATTAACCTGTTCATCAAAGTCATTTAATAGGTTTGAACCATTTTCATTGTCTACCCTAAAAACCGTGTTATCAAAGTACGGTGCCAGCTCATCTTTATTCTTGGGAGGAGTGTAATTACTGTCTTTAAGTGATTAACTGCAAAACAACCAGCAAGTCATCCACCAAACTCAAAACTTGACTTGTCAAAGAATATGTTTAATACCATAAATAGGTTAAAAACATCCACAGTTTAGCACTTTTGTCTGCAACACTAAGATATCATCAGAACTATGAATGTACTACTTGTGGAAGCCATTTTAAAACTTACACTTCCCATGTAAACCAATCACAACATGTTGTAGCTGAAATCAGTGTGAAACAGAAAAAATAAAGTAACAACACTAAAAATAAGTCAGCATTTGTTTGAACCTTCCAGTTAAAGAAAAACAGCTTCAACAATTTACTCACAATTACAATATTAGATGCATGAAACTGGACAAAGATGAGGGGCTGGTTATAATGGACAGTGCTGACTACTCTGGGCATATGTTACATCTTCTGCATGATGATTATGTGTACTGTGCTGTTTCCACAAATGAAATCAATATAGCCTACAGGGTCATTAAACTGCCACTAGATGAGTTGTTGTTATTCAATAGAATTCCACAAGGCTTTACAACTTCCTTAGAGTGGATTTTCCTATTATTCCAAAGATTTTTGGTATTCCCAAAATCCACTCCAATCTGTCTGATCCCACCTTACATCCAATTGTGGCTGCTAGTGGATCAGTTACAGAGCATCTGGCCCAGTTTATAGACCAACATTTGAAAAACCTGTTTGTTTCCTTTCAACACATTATAAGAGACTCATGAGACCTTCTCGATAAACAGAAGGGAATACCAGCAAAAGATGAATTCCTTATGGTTACTTGTGATGTACAAAGTTTACTTATGGTAATACCCCATGACCTGGGGTTGGAGTGGTACGGAGAGATTGTAAAATGATTTGGCTTACTTTCTAAAACAGATTATGAATTGGTTAGTGAGTTCATAAACTTGGTGTTAAACAACAACTTTCTGACTTTTGAGGGTGAATTTTAAAAGCAGACTCTTGGAGTGACTATGGGGGCTTCATGCTCCCCCATGTTTGCAAATACTGTCTTATTAAGATGGGAAGTAGAATCACTTTTTAACCCCCCCTTTTTTTTCCAAATGTGCTGGCTACTTCAGATACCTGATGATCTACTTATCATTTGAGAAGGAAGTGTGGTTGAACTTGAAGAATTCATACTACAGTTACAAGCCAGCACCTCCTTCTTAAAGGTCAGATATTCCTTTTAATGTGACCAGATTAATTATCTTGACAGTGACATCGGAAAAGGAGTTAATGAAGAATTTATTTTATTTATTATTTTATTTTACATTTGTTGACCGGGCTAGTCTAGCTGGATACATGTCCTTTTTCAGTAGAGGCCCGGAGAGAAAAGCTCCCAAATTTAACAGTAGTATCACTAAACAGTTATCTAAAATAAACTACATTAATAAAATAATACACGGATAAATAGCATTTTAAATATCCAAGCTAATAGTTAGGTAGGGATTTTGTAAGATGATTAAATGATATAGATGCATGTGGAGGATAGAAAAGTAATAGGTAAGCTTGAGAGGCAGAAGAGAGATTAGGTACAGATAGACCTATTGGGATTAGTCAGGGTTGGAACATGGGCACAACCACTGAGACCTAAGAAATTCTCTGAGATTAGTTTTGAATAGATTGAGTGAGGTCATGAGCCTAAGGTTGTTGGGAAGGGAATTCCATAGCTTTCCAATGGAGTTAGCAAAAAGAGCATCTTGTTATTAGATTTGATGGTTAGTATCAGAGTACTGTTTGAGGATCGAGGGCAACTTAAGTTGGTGTAGGGGGTCAGGATTGTGCTCAACGAGGGTTTTCTGGTTGATTAATAATTTTGAATGCTTCGTGAGTTGGTTTAGTTTAAGAAGATTGGGCAGTTCCAGCCAGCCTAGTTTCTTGAGGTTGAGGCAGTGGTGGGTACGATAGGGTGTCCCTGTTACAAATCTGGCAATATGATGGTAGGTGGTGGAGAGGTTATTAAGCTCACGTTTGTTGAGAATGATAGTATCGGAGAGGCATATAGTAAGGTGGAAAGGAGATGGATAGTTAATTTGGCATGAGGAGTGAGAAAGTTCTTTATTCTGTACATGGAGCCAAGTTTCTTGTTAACTGACTTTATGGTTTGGGCAAGGTGCATGTCGAATTTAAGCTTGTGGTCAATAGTGACACCTAATAGTTTGGTACAGGGACGGCTCAATGATGGTGCCATTAAATGATTCCACAAAGAAGGTCCTTGGGGGTTCTTGGGTCAGTGGATTGGTGGATGTGGGGGAAAATAGAAGTAGTTTGGTGTTTGTCGGGTTGAGTATGAGTTTAGAACCATTTTCAACTTTAGAAACATTGTTGGGTGGCTGCTTGGAGTTTCTGAAGAGACTGATCAGAACAGATCAGGGTTGAGTCATCTGCATATTGAATGCAGGTGGCTCTGGGGATGACTGTGTGGAGATCATTTATAAAAACAGAAAAGAAGGGGACCAAGTATGGAGCCCTGTGGAACACCAATGTTGTTAGAGAGCAGGTGAGATAGACTATTTTGCCATCGGACTGCTTGCTGCCTGCCAGTGAGGTAGTCCTTAAACCAACCTAGGGATGGTTTGTCAAGATAGAGGGTTTGTAGGGTGTGTAGTAATAGCTGGTGATTAACCATATCGAAAGCTTTTGATAGGTCTAGGAAGAGAGCAGAAGATATTAGTTTTTGTTACGGTTACTATTGACTGAGTAAAGGAGAGGAGGGCAGTGGTTGTACTGTGGTGGGGGCGAAGCCATGCTGGGTTGAGGACAGGAGATTATTAAGGGTGAGGTAGTGTAGGAGTTGTTTGTGTATTTTAGCTATTGGAGATATTGCAATGGGTCCCTAGTGAGATATTTCTGTGGAGGAAGCTCCCTTAGGAGGTGGAATAATGTATGATATTTTCCAAATAGGGGATTGTAGCCTCAGTTAATGATCTATTAATGAGGATTGATATCGGATAGGCAATGACATCACCCGATATTTGTAGGTATTGTGCTGGGAGGCGATCGGGCGCTAGGGTGCACGGCTTCAGTTTTAATAGGCGGATATAGGAGGTAGAAACTGGTTGTAAGTTAAAGGAGATATGAGGTGTGTCATCAAGAAGAGAGGTAGATGATTGGCTAAGGACTGGTCTCAGTAAAAGTGTTAAAGGTGTTGGCTACTACCTCTGGTTCTTGACCAGTGAGATTATCAGGGTTGGTGTAGTTGATTTCCCAGGATGGAGGAGGTTATTAAAGCCAGCCCAGAACTTTTGGGTTAGTCTGGTATTTGTCCTGGAGGTGACTGTAATATTGTTTTGTCTCGTTATGTCCGATTTTGTTGAGTTTCTTAGTTGTTGAAATAAAATACGGTCTAGGGGTTTTGGTAGCTCTCCATTTATGCCAAGCCTGGTCACGTTTGGTTTCTTTTGTTAACCAGGGAGCTATGTCTTTGGTTCTAAGGGGCATGAGAGTTGAGAATGTTTAAGAAAGTGTCATTAAAGTATGAGACACTCTGGGTAGAGAGTTTAGGATTGACCAATTGCAGGCTTTCAGTTCCGAATAGTTCTGGGTTAAGCTTTTTCTATTTCTAACAAGTTTGTATAATTGGTACAAGAAAATTTGTGTTTTAAAATGTAAGTGACAAGGTGATCACTAAGGTCATTTGGTGGTATAGTTGTTTGAGAATCCAGTCAATTGTACTCTCTTTTTGCTGAATATAATCAATTCTGGTTGGGGATGTAATATTTTGGGAGAAGCCATACAGATTGATTGGGTTTGGTGGAGCAGTGGGACCAGTCAATATTGAAATCCCCAGTACTATGGTTTCTTGAGGTAATTAACCAACTTAGAGTTTGCTCTAGGTTATCAAGGTTCTTCCCTGGTGGGATATAGGTTACAACAAGATTGATGCTTTTTTGGGTGTTAATGCAAATCTTTAGTGAAATAAGTTCTATGTTAGAGACCTGGGGAGGATGCAGAGGGTTCCTAATGATGTTAAGTCTGTTCTTAAACATTACAGCTATTCCTCCGCCCCTTTTGGTTATTCTATCCATCCTTAAGATATTATAGCCAGGTGGGAGAATTTCTTCATCCTTTGTGGCAGGTTTGAGCCATGTTTCTGATAGGCACAAGATATCTGGGGAGTGTGTGGCTATCATAGCATGTAGGCTATGTACCTTATTGTTTATGCTTCTCAGGTTGAGGTGAAAGATGAGGAGAGAGTTATCAGGAGCTTGGGGTAATGTTGAGGTGACAGAATCATGATTAGTAGTGGGGCCTGGATTTGGGTGAATGTCACCATGTTGGGTAATGCATTGTTTTAGGTGCTCTAGGAATCTATGGAGTTTGCTTAGTAATTTGAGTTGAGATTTATTTTTGGTTAAGCTAGGGTAGTGAAGGGTTAAATAAGTTTTGTTAAGACCTAGAGTTTTTGCAGGGTGGAGAGAGGGAACTATTGTGTTAGGAGGTAAGTGTGCCTGTGTGGTAGTATGTGCCTTGGGAAGGGGAATTCCTATGAGTGTTTGGTGTTCATATCTTGATAGGAGGTACAAGGTAGGAAGAAATAATATTAGTGAAGAGATGAAGGAATAGATAGTTTTGGCCATGGTAATAAGAAGGAAGTAGCTTGTGGGATGGGGTGATTTAGGAGGAGGCACTTAATTAGTTTGGGAGTTGGCTAGGAGTGAGGGGGGAGGAGTTGTGAATTGGAGGACAGGCGTGATAGGGAGGAAGATAGGGTGGGATGGCAGGAGTTTGCAGGGCCTTAAAGGCAGCCAGTTGTAGGTATTAAGGTCAGGTGAAGAATAGCACCTTCTAGGATGCAAAGACCTGTAAAATTGGGAGGTACTGTTTGTTGTCCTGCTTGCAAGACACTACCCAGGTAGGTACAATACAATTTAGGGTAAATTCCTGTATCCTAGAGTCCTGTTATAGTAGATGGGAGGTGTAGGGTTTGTGCATTCGATACCAAGAGCCTGGGAGCCTTACGGTGAACTGCGGTGGTGGGGGGGGTTCCTATAATGAGAGAAAGGAGAGATACCACAATTAAATACCACGTTGTATGCACTGGACTAGATAAAGGTTACAACAGTGAAATTAGCAGGCTATTTTAACAGGGTTAGATAGAGGTAGGTATTAGCCTTGTGAAAACAGTAGTTACATAGGTAAATTACATGTTAGCATCCTAGTCAAAGTAAAGCACAGAGAGAGAAACAAGTACACCAGGTATCTTTGGATTAAGGAACAGAAGTATCAGCATTTACAGCAACCTGTGCTGTACATTCAGTCTACACAAGAATAAATAAGCTAGCAACTATACTTCTATTTACACTTTGCACAAAAATAAACTTGTAATAATGCTAGCAATAGTCGCCTTCATTACCATTACCATGATTTACAAGTCCACTTATTGTAACACATTTCTTTTTTTCACCAGTTGCCAGCCCTTTGATCAGAAGACGGGGGTAGTAAAAAGTCAATTAATCAGAACCTCTTGGTTGACCTCAGGTGACGTAGTGTGTCTTGAACAATTCAACATTCTAAGATCTATGTTTTTGGATCATGGCTACCCCCCACCATTTATGGATTCAATCAGAGATGAGATATGGGCAGAGAGAAACACTAAATATGCCCCCATCATCAAGAAAGGGCTGAATCAGCTCGACAAGAAAGACAATCAGGTTTTAATAGCCAAACCAATATGGTCCTGCACTACACTTTGGATGTCAAGGACATTGAAAAGATTTTGTGGAAGAACTGGTTCATGCTGCAATGCGATGAAAACATCAAAGAGTTTTTTTTTTACACCATCATCTTTTACCTATAAAAATAAATCTAACATAAAATCCTGTCTTGAGAAATCTATTGATCATCATAAGGGATCTTTATCTACCAGGAAATGCGGGCATTGTGATCAGTGCCCTTACATAAACACTTGTTATAATGGCATCCTTTTAAGTAGATTTGATTCTTCTGTGCATGATGGAGCTTACAATTGCTTTTCTCAAAGAGTTATTTACCTGGCTATATGTACATCTTGTCCCATTTTCTATATGGGAGAAACAAAGAATGCCTTGAACAAGCGTATCTATCACCATGTTTACAGTAATCAATGTAAGGACAGTAAAAGTGCACTGGCCAGGCATTCCACTGTTTGTGACAAATTCACAAAGTTTACATTTCCAGTTTTTCAACAAATACAAAATTCCCCTTATGTAGGGGTCTGGCAGAACAAACTGCTTCACTGGGAAATGACGTGGCAGCTTAAGGTGGATAATACCAACTTTCCTGGTTTAAATGCCAGTATTTCTATCAGCAGTGAACTAAAAAGGAGAGCCAGCAGAATATGATTTTGTGTTTCATCAAACATTTTTTGTTTAGTTATTTCTTACATAAGTCTGTATTTATGTGTTTTTGTTACAGTTTTAAAAGTTTTGACTTATTTTTAGTGTTGTTACTTATTTTTTTCTAGTTCATACTAATTTCAACTACATATGTTGTGATTGGTTTAATGAGGCCGTGGTGGTGCAGCAGTTAGCATTGTCACCTCACAGCAAGAGGTTCTCTGATTCGATTCTCGTCTGGAGCACCTTCTGTACTAAGTCTGCATGTCCTCCCCATGGTTGAATGAATTTAAAGACATGCAGGTAGGTGTGTGTGTGTGTGTGTGTGTGTGTGTGTGTGTGTGTGTGTGTGTGTGTGTGTGTGTGTGTGTGTGTGTGTGTGTGTGGGTGTGCCTTCCTTGAAGGTTGTACGCCGGGCTGGAAACTCAACACCGCAAAAATTCACTGCTAATCATTAGTGGACCGGAGTTCCACTGTGGCAACCCCTAACCGGGAAAAGCTGAAAGACAGTTATGTTGTGACTGGTTTACATGGGAGGTGTGTCTTCTGCACTTAAGTTTTAAAAATGGCTTCCACAAGCAGTACATTCATAGTTCTGATGATTTAGTGTTACAGACAAAAGTGCTAAGCTGTGGATGTTTCTAACCTGCTTTTGGTATTAAACATATTCTTTGACAACTTCAGTGGCTGATTTGCTGGTTGTTTTGCTGTTATTAGCTACTATTTTCTTCCAGTACCAGAGCTGCACTCTTGTTTCTTCCTAGTGTCTTTAAGTGGATATGCATTCCCATCACTATAGTCCCTATCATCTCTAAACAGTTTCTTTTGTTTTGTCTTAATCATATGTGTACATTCACTTACACACTTACAATTTCTATCATAATTATTCCTATGAAATTTAAACAGTAAACCATGCAAAGTTTTCCCATTGAGAACAACAATTTCATCCATAAAACTTTTATTATGTGACATGTTAAAATAAATAATAAACTCTAAAAGTTCTAAACTGTGTCTGTTATACATGTCCATCAATTTAAAATATTCATTAGTTCCTTTCTGGATGCCAAAAAGGAATTTGACAAGTCTACATTCCCTAGGGACATGCTTCCTTTTCACACATTCCCTCAAATACAGATTGTCAATCTAAATAGTACGCACCTTTAATAGTTTCTTCTCCAGGTGCTGAATCTTGGTTCTTAGGTCTGGTGAAATGTTTTGTTCCAAAGGAGAAGTGTGTGCTATACCGAAGTCTTCATTTGACCAACGTTTTAAATCCCTTTGAGGTCATATATTAAATTCAGTGTTGTTTTCCAGAACAAATTCTTATCCACATTTATTAATATTGTACTTATTGATATTAACGACATTGAAATGAGGAACATCAGTGTCTCCTGGAATGGTGACTGCCTCTTCCCTCTGTTCCCATTTGTAGTGAAGTGTGGAATGTACCATTTTGTTGATAGGGGTAATAGTGTTGTGAAAGTCAACTGAAGTCTCTCTAGTTTGAGTAGTTCCTTTAGAATTATTGAGAGACATGAGCAGTTGGCTACACTGTTGAGTAAGAAGGCCAATATATAAAAATATTGGTATATCCTGGTTTTTATAAATCATTTGATAAGCATGAAGCATTTTTCTTGTTTCCTTATCCAACTGATCCAATACCTTCTGTGGCCAGTCAATCACCCCAAAACTGTAAGTTAGAACAGGAGCAGCAAATTGGTTTATAGTCTGGACTTTACTCCTAGATGTCAAGGCAGTTTTTAGTATTAATTTTAGTCTTCTAACATATCCCTTACTAAGTTTTATTTGCATTTGTTAATGTTTTATTGCCAATCCTTCAACAATTCTCAAATATGTATACACTCCCTCCTGCTGAAATTCCTTGATATCACATTCCTGTCTCAGACTGATATGTTGTTGTGGCTATGATAGCAAGAGTGGGAGAGTTGAAACTGTGTATTTTAGAACATGAAAAATAAATCCATATATGAAAATGTGTGCATATGGTTGGCCTACATACTTCCTTTATGGAGAGGGGCTACTCTATAGATGAAGTAGATGAGGTATTACAGCATGTGGATGTTTAAGAGATGGTAGAGCTAAACCATACTTTGCACCTAGAGTTGAGCTACCTGTTAGTGAGAGAAAGGAGGGTGCAATGAATGGCGTGAAGTTTTGATTTTTTTATACAAGGGATATAAGGAAAGTAGAGGTTTTTGGGACACACTGGTCACTTCTGGTAGTGGATGCAGAGATTAGGAAGGTGGTCAGGGATGCTCCTCGGTTTTGTTTTAAGAATTGTAAGACACTAAAAAGGATGCTGTGTTATCCTGAAACTATGAAATTAGATTATGATGGGGAGTTTGGGACATACCCCTGCAACGGCTGTGGCTACTGCAAATATATTAGCACTGGAGGGGCTTTTATACATCCAGAAATGCAGGACAGGTACATTTTTAAGGTTAAAGCAAACTGCAATACTAAGAATTTAGTATATTTAGGGCAGTGCAAAGGTTGTCCATCCTTCTAATGTGGAAAAGATGAACTCAGCACAGCTCCTTGTGGTGTCCTGCAGAGTGCTACAAGCAGCAGAGAGACGAAAGAGTGACTTTCAAACAGATTAAGTATTTTTTTTCTCTGCCTTACTACCTGCGACTGCATTTTCTCGTCGAAAAGCGAGTTTATAGCTATTCTAAGATCTCAAAAGCCTTGTTTTTTACATTTTTACTGTTTTTGCACTTCTATCAGCCGTTTTTGTGTTGTTTAACTGTTGTAGGCGACACACTCAAGTGCACTAGCCTGTTTAAAGCATTTACAGTGTTTCCTGTTAAGTTACTGTTCTTCTGTTGAAAACAAAAAAAAAATAAATAAATAAACCTTGTTTCCTGCCTTTTCTGAACTAGAGTAGTCCAGATTTCAGGTTTTGCTGAATTCTGGGCTGTGGTATAAGTTCCTGTGTTGCCCATATCTTACTTGGATAGGAGAAAGCTTCTCTGTTCACCAGTGAGAGTGGGGAGCTTTGAGCAGCCTATCTGTCCCTGGAGGAGTAGTCTCAGCCCAGCAACTAGTAGCTTATTAGCCGTTTTGGGCTAATTCCTATCTCTTTCAAGTTCCCTGCCTTAAAACCCACATTTGCGCGTTTTTGCGCTTGTTTCTGACTCAGCACAGCTCCTCGTTGTGTCCTGCAGAGTGCTACAAGCAGCAGAGAGACGAAAGAGAGACTTTCAAACAGATTAAGTATTTTTTCTCTGCCTTACTACCTGCGACTGCATTTTCTCGCCGAAAAGTGAGTTTCTAGCTGTTCTAAGATCTCAAAAGCCTTGTTTTTGCATTTGTACTGTTTTTGCACTTCTATAAGCCATTTTTGTGTTTAACTGTTGTAGGCTACACACTCAAGTGCGCTAGCCTGTTTAAAGCATTTACAGTGTTTCCTGTTAAGTTACTGTTGTTCTGTTGATAAAAACAAAAAAAAATTCCTTGTTTCCCACCTTTTCTGAACTAGAGTAGGCCAGATTTCAGGTTTTGCTGAATTCTGGGCTGTGGTACAAGTTCCTGTGTTGCCCATATCCTTACTTGGATAGGAGGAAGCTTCTCTGTTCACCAGTGAGAGTGGAAAGCTTTGAGCAGCCTATCTGTCCCTGGAGGAGTGGTCTTAGCCCAGAAACTAGTAGCTTATTGGCCATTTTGGGCTAATTCCTATCTCTTTCAAGCTCCCTGCCTTAAAACCCACATTTGCGTGGTTTTGCATGATTTTTTGCATTGCGCAACATCGCGCAGCATTATTTAAGCAGTTTTAAACTATTCCCGGCTCCACAAAGTCTGCTCTTCAATTTTTCCCTTAGAACTAGTCAAACTCTCAAAGCAAGCACTCAACCTTCCTGTTACAGCCCAGCACTTGCTCAAAATTCTCAAGTACGCACTAACAAACTACACCCCCTTATACTATTTAGAAGTACAGGGCTCCCTATTCATCCCTTCTGGACAATCAATAAATCAGTTCTTTAAACTATTCAGGCATGTCCAAAGGGCAGTTTCAGGTATACTCTCCAGTCCAGCTGGTAAATTTGGGTATCTTGAGGCAATGTTACAATTGCCTTATGTACACAAATAACCCTCTCCTCCTTCCAACAAACTCAAATGTATGTGAGAGATGCAACTATACAGCCAAACTGGAGGCCAAGTTTTCTCAACCCAAGATTGGCACAGTCAGTCAGTCAGGAGGGGAAGGAAACCACTCACACCACACAACCAGTCTCACATAGACCAATCGTATCAGCAAACAAGACACATAAACACACAAAAACATACTCAGAGGCTCTAAATAAAAATTTGCCAGAGCAGCAGAGACCTCCAAAGCAGACATCCAAGCAACCGCTACCCCACAACAATATTGTAGTATCACATACTTCACAAAGTCAGTGTGCCACACAGTCACAGCTCTTAAGGCTAGATAACACACCAAATACACTAGTAATAGGAGACTCCATTGTCAGGCACACTGACGTCCCACTCACCAGACTGAACAAAGAGAAGGTCACTGTAAGCTGCCTGTCAGGTGCCAGGATCCGCCACATAACACATGCACTTAGGTCACTCCAAAGCAGGTAAAAATATGACTCTGTCATTGTTCATGTTGGTGTGAATGACCTGAGACGTACCTCCCTGGACTACATGAAAAGAGACATTAGAGGAGCTCTCTGATCATGTAGCCCAGGCCTGTATGATCCTGACCCCTGAGTAGCATCTTGCCCTCACCAAGAATGATGCCACAATATAAAGACAAAATTATCAATTTTAACAATTGGCTAAGCTATTGGTGTCATTCAAAGGGGATCCAGTGTCTGTCAGCCTGGGACGACATGCTCGACAAGTCACGTTGCTTTGCTAGGGACAGCTTGCACCTGTCACCCTTAGGCTTTCAAATACTGGCTAAGGCTCTTGCCACCCCCATAGTGCCTTTTTTAGGCAAGGCTCAAAAGACAAACCCACCTCTATAGACAGCAAAAGAAACAAAAAACTAAGGGTAATGCTACTCAGTGCCAGAAGTCTAAACCTCAAGATACACACACTTGAGGCACTCCTCAGTATGGAGAAAATCAATATCTGTGCAGTAACAGAAACCTGGTTCAAGGCTCCAGAGAGCACCCCAGCACTACCAGGATATAACTCATACCATGCTTTTTGGCCCCAGAACTCGGACCAAAATACAAAAGGCGGGGGGGTATCCATTTTCATCAAGGATCCCACACCTCCAGGTTAGTGGCACTGCATGAGGCATCGGAGACCATCCATGTGCAACTAACAGTGGGCAAAACTGCTTTTCAGTTTGTAGCTTGCTACAGATCACCCACCTTGTCTCAGGACCCCCACTCGGCATTCCTGAGAACACTGGAGAATATGCAGGTCCCACCAAATACCATGATATTGGGTGATTTCAACTACCCAAATGTTGACTGGGAAAACTATTCAAGTCCCAACTCCTTTAGCCAACAGTTCCTGGAGTTTATAAACTTAAACGCCATGGAACAACTGGTCACCACTCCCACAAGAGGGGACAACATATTGGACCTGGTCATCACCAACATAGGAGCTCAATGTTCCATACAAGAGGTAACCCCCTCATTGGTAAGATCAGACCACAAACTAAACACACTGGACATCCACATCCCGACCCCACTCCCAGCCAAGGAAACCACTGTGAAAACTTTCTTAAAAGCAAACTTCACACTTCTCAAGACCGAGGTGGAAAGCTTCAAAGCCCCCGGGCTAATGGAAAATGCTGCCCAAACCACAGAATCCTTTACAAATGCATTCTATGAGCACCTACAGGAATACGTGGATCGAGCCATCCCAAGTAAAACCAAGACTCGCTCTTCCAAAAACAGGAGACCAGTCTGGAGGACCCCGGCCATAAATAAGCTATACAACAGAAGGAGGAAACTATTACATGATAGAGCAAAATCTCAAAAAGGGAAGGCATCCCTGATCAGTACTAGCAAGAAACTACGATCCCTCATAAAATCATCACAGGCCAGCTTCGAAAGAAAAATCACCAAGGACTCTAAAGATAATCACAAGGCCTTCTTTAGCTATGTCAAGAATCTAGGTGGCAACTCTCAGATCTGCTCTGAGCTGGTGCAAAATGGCAAAAAATACACTGAACCCATTGACATTGCCAACATCCTGGCGGGCAGGTTCAGTGCAAACTCTAACCCCCCTTCCCCCCCAAAAGGGTCAGTGTCTATCCCAGAAGAATGTAGTCTCCCAGACATCACAGACACACAGGTGGAAGCATCCCTCTCCAAAGCAAAAAACATAGCATCAATGGGACCGGATGGTGTCCTGGGCTGCATCTTACACGAGCTCCAAAAATAACTGAACCCTCACCTAAAGTCACTGTTCAAACTCAGCCTTACTACAGGATATGTACCCAAAGAGTGGCGTACAGCAACAGTTGTCCTGCTCCATAAAGGTGGTACCACAATGGATCCCGTAAACTATCACCCTATAAGCCTGAGTAGCCTGGTCTGCAAAGCTATGGAGCGCATCATCATGGATCTCATAAACAAAGACATTGGGAACCTCCAGACACTGGACCCTATCCAGTTCAGCTTTGTTAAAGGCAGATCTTGCCGCTTAAACCTAGATGACTTCTTTGAAACAGTTACCAAGGCCTTAGATGAGGGAAAGGTAGTCCACATAGCCTACCTTGACCTTGCAAAGGCCTTCGACACAATATCCCACTCTGGCATTATAAATAAGCTTACTAGCTTGAATATCAACCCCTATGTCATGAGATAGGTTGCAAACTGGCTCAGGGAGAGAAATCACATGGTCAGAGTTGCGGATGCCATGTCCAACTCCAAACTGGTTACAAGTGGCGTCCCACAGGGCTCAGTCCTGGGACCCCCTCTTGTTCGGTATATACTTCTCTGAGGTGCAGACAAGCACGGGAGGACTGTGGTTGACCAAGTTTGCATATGATTGCAAACTGGGAGTCCTAATCAACTCTCTGGCTGACACAAGCATCCTCCAGAAGGGTCTTATGGAGACGGATACCTGGTGTCAGAACCATGGCCTCAAGCTAAATGCCAAAAAGTGCATAGTCACCCCCTTTGGGAAAAACAATATGCCCACAAACTACCACATAGGTGGTAATCCACTAAGTATGGAAGATGTAATTAGGGATCTGGGGGCCCAAGTAGACAATAACCTCTCCTTTGATAATCACATTGCCAAAGTGGTTAGAAAAACCTTCTATATAGCCCACCTAATCATGAAAGGGTTTACATCTAGATCAAGAGAGGTCATTGTGCCCCTCTACTCATCACTCATCAGGCCCATAACTGAGTACAATGCCCCATTTGGGATGTACCTTACCCGACACCTGCAACAGCTAGAGAGACCCAAAAAGTACCTCACCAAGGGGATCGTGGGCCTCAAACAGATGCCCTATGCTGCTCGACTAAAGAAACTCCAGCTCTACTCAGTTGCTTATCGCCTACTCAGAGGCGATCTCTGCCTGATGTACAAGGCCATGTCTAACCCGGAATTAATGGACATGCTCCACCTCAAGAAATCCAGATCCCTTAGAGCTACATGCTCCAGGGATTTAAACCTCAGCACAATAAATAGGACATGCTGGAGGGATAGATTCATATCCCAGAGGCTTCCCTCACTCTGGAATAGAATCCCAATCCATGTTAGGCAGAGCCCCTCACTGACCCTCTTCAAAAGAAATCTCGATGAGTGGATGGGAAATCGTACACCTGGGATCACTTCTATGGCCCTGCTGGACAGAGGCTCAGGAATATAATCTAAAAGGGAGGCGAAAGCCAACACGTTCTGGCTAGGCTTATAAATGCCCTAGGGCAGATAGCCTAGTACCTACCTATGGACCTAAGAAGGTTGCAAGAATGTATAAGGGAGCATGTGTATCACATGCAAACGAATAATCCATCAAGTGCACTAGCTAAGCATGTTTCAGGGAAAGTTCATGCACATATGTTTTCTTTCCTAGTCATTGAGGTGGTTAATGTAGGTATTAGGTTAGGTGATGTGGAGACTAGAACTGAGAAGAGTGATGTCGTTGGATATTAAAATTTAGGGCAGACGGGGGTTTTGGTTTGAATGGGCTGGTTCCCATTAAACCAGCATTGAAGTCTAGGGGACTTGTCAAATTACTAAATGTTAATAGGAATTATAATTTTAAGATTTGGTGTGGAGTGTGAGTGTGTCTGTATCTTTAAGGGATGTCTGGATGTGATGATGCATTACGTTTGTTTCTAGTAGCTTGGAGCAGTTGAATGCATATTCAAACAGCAGTATGTGAGCATGAGTTACACTATTCCTTTAAATTTCAACAGGATTTAAACAGGGTAGTTAACCTGCATTAACTAATGAACTATATACTGAGATGTTTTTATATGCGTTTTATAATGGTCTGATGAAGCGACCTTTTGGGTCAAGAAAGCACTTACCAGTTTTAAATAAACACCATTTTTTTTACGCTGCTGTATGTCAGTTATCCACTGTTATTACGTTTTTACTTGTTCTTACTGCTGGTCGTATACCGTTAATCCTTTGGATAGTATTATATTTTGCTAATCAGTTTTTAGTATTAGTTTTAGTGTTCTAAAGTATTCCTTACTGAGTTTTATTTGTATTTGTTAATATTTTATTGCCGATCCTTCATCGGTTCTCAAATATTTATACACTCCCTCCTGCTCAAATTCCTTGTTATCACATTCCTGTCTCAGACTGATATTTTTTTGGTGTTGCTTTTGAACATTTATCAAGACCATATAACATTATATAATTTGAGAAGGTTTTAACCACTTCCAGCTGTGCTTTCAACTCTGTAAAAAGTAGATGAAAAGTCTTTAAACACGGCTGCTTTTTGGGAGTCAAACTGTAACCATTGCCTTATCTGCTAAGGAAACAGCACAACGGGTTAAGAGCAAGACAAAAAAGCTGCTTATCGAAACTCTTTCATACAGCAACAGTTGTCCTGCTCCATAAAGGTGGTACCACAATGGATCCCGTAAACTATCACCCTATAAGCCTGAGTAGCCTGGTCTGCAAAGCTATGGAGCGCATCATCATGGATCTCATAAACAAAGACATTGGGAACCTCCAGACACTGGACCCTATCCAGTTCAGCTTTGTTAAAGGCAGATCTTGCCTCTTAAACCTAGATGACTTCTTTGAAACAGTTACCAAGGCCTTAGATGAGGGAAAGGTAGTCCACACAGCCTACCTTGACCTTGCAAAGGCCTTCGACACAATATCCCACTCTGGCATTATAAATAAGCTTACTAGCTTGAATATCAACCCCTATGTCATGAGATAGGTTGCAAACTGGCTCAGGGAGAGAAATCACATGGTCAGAGTTGCGGATGCCATGTCCAACTCCAAACTGGTTACAAGTGGCGTCCCACAGGGCTCAGTCCTGGGACCCCCTCTTGTTCGGTATATACTTCTCTGAGGTACAGGCAAGCACGGGAGGACTGTGGTTGACCAAGTTTGCATATGATTGCAAACTGGGAGTCCTAATCAACTCTCTGGCTGACACAAGCATCCTCCAGAAGGGTCTTATGGAGACGGATACCTGGTGTCAGAACCATGGCCTCAAGCTAAATGCCAAAAAGTGCATAGTCACCCCCTTTGGGAAAAACAATATGCCCACAAACTACCACATAGGTGGTAATCCACTAAGTATGGAAGATGTAATTAGGGATCTGGGGGCCCAAGTAGACAATAACCTCTCCTTTGATAATCACATTGCCAAAGTGGTTAGAAAAACCTTCTATATAGCCCACCTAATCATGAAAGGGTTCACATCTAGATCAAGAGAGGTCATTGTGCCCCTCTACTCATCACTCATCAGGCCCATAACTGAGTACAATGCCCCATTTGGGATGTACCTTACCCGACACCTGCAACAGCTAGAGAGACCCAAAAAGTACCTCACCAAGGGGATCGTGGGCCTCAAACAGATGCCCTATGCTACTCGACTAAAGAAACTCCAGCTCTACTCAGTTGCTTATCGCCTACTCAGAGGCGATCTCTGCCTGATGTACAAGGCCATGTCTAACCCGGAATTAATGGACATGCTCCACCTCAAGAAATCCAGATCCCTTAGAGCTACATGCTCCAGGGATTTAAACCTCAGCACAATAAATAGGACATGCTGGAGGGATAGATTCATATCCCAGAGGCTTCCCTCACTCTGGAATAGAATCCCAATCCATGTTAGGCAGAGCCCCTCACTGACCCTCTTCAAAAGAAATCTCGATGAGTGGATGGGAAATCGTACACCTGGGATCACTTCTATGGCCCTGCTGGACAGAGGCTCAGGAATATAATCTAAAAGGGAGGCGAAAGCCAACACGTTCTGGCTAGGCTTATAAATGCCCTAGGGCAGATAGCCTAGTACCTACCTATGGACCTAAGAAGGTTGCAAGAATGTATAAGGGAGCATGTGTATCACATGCAAACGAATAATCCATCAAGTGCACTAGCTAAGCATGTTTCAGGGAAAGTTCATGCACATATGTTTTCTTTCCTAGTCATTGAGGTGGTTAATGTAGGTATTAGGTTAGGTGATGTGGAGACTAGAACTGAGAAGAGTGATGTACGTTGGATATTAAAATTTAGGGCAGACGGGGGTTTTGGTTTGAATGGGCTGGTTCCCATTAAACCAGCATTGAAGTCTAGGGGACTTGTCAAATTACTAAATGTTAATAGGAATTATAATTTTAAGATTTGGTGTGGAGTGTGAGTGTGTCTGTATCTTTAAGGGATGTCTGGATGTGATGATGCATTACGTTTGTTTCTAGTAGCTTGGAGCAGTTGAATGCATATTCAAACAGCAGTATGTGAGCATGAGTTACACTATTCCTTTAAATTTCAACAGGATTTAAACAGGGTAGTTAACCTGCATTAACTAATGAACTATATACTGAGATGTTTTTATATGCGTTTTATAATGGTCTGATGAAGCGACCTTTTGGGTCAAGAAAGCACTTACCAGTTTTAAATAAACACCATTTTTTTACGCTGCTGTATGTCAGTTATCCACTGTTATTACGTTTTTACTTGTTCTTACTGCTGGTCGTATACCGTTAATCCTTTGGATAGTATTATATTTTGCTAATCAGTTTTTAGTATTAGTTTTAGTGTTCTAAAGTATTCCTTACTGAGTTTTATTTGTATTTGTTAATATTTTATTGCCGATCCTTCATCGGTTCTCAAATATTTATACACTCCCTCCTGCTCAAATTCCTTGTTATCACATTCCTGTCTCAGACTGATATTTTTTTGGTGTTGCTTTTGAACATTTATCAAGACCATATAACATTATATAATTTGAGAAGGTTTTAACCACTTCCAGCTGTGCTTTCAACTCTGTAAAAAGTAGATGAAAAGTCTTTAAACACGGCTGCTTTTTGGGAGTCAAACTGTAACCATTGCCTTATCTGCTAAGGAAACAGCACAACGGGTTAAGAGCAAGACAAAAAAGCTGCAGTTTCAAAGAATCACTCTGAAATATCTCCCTTTGAATTTTTATCCTTGGGATAATAATTTGCCCTTTGTCATGGTTTAGCTGCACAGTGGTTTGTTACTGTTTCATAGTAGCTGTAATGTAGTTGATCAACATAGGGTGCATCTAATACATTTGTAAGAATTCCTTTTTCTGTGAATGTGGAATGCTGCCAAACGTTTTTTGTAATCTATCCATGCCATAGTTAGAACATTGCAAAAAGGGGAAGAATGTATTATGGTTTAATTTAGCAACAAATGGTCCTTTGTTCCATATGACTTTCTTTTGTTACCCTTTTGTTCTATTGTTATAACTAAGCTTGTTTTCTAAATGACTGTAAACTCTGCTGGCATCAGTTCCAGTATGTTGTTGTTGTGTCTTTCGGCTTTTCCCGGTTAGGGGTTTCTACAGCGGAAACTCCGGTCCGCTAATGATTGGCGGTAGATTTTTACGTACCGACTTGCCAGGCCTGACGCACAACCTTCAACAAAGGTATGCCCATTCACGCATGTCTCCACGCAGAAGACGCTTTAGCTGAGAATCGAACAGGACAACGTCTTGCTGTGAGGCGACAACGCTACCGCAGCACCACTACCGCAGCTGGCATCAGTTCCAGTATACAGTTTGTATATTGTTGGAAGGCAAGTTATTGGTCTGTAGTTTTTAGGGTGGCTTGCAGGTTCACTGTTAAGGAATGTTATTTTTTCTGTTGTCAACCAGGCGTCTCTTCAGGATGCGCATATAAGTATTTCTTACTTGTAGCTAAATTTTTGTGCAAAGATGTTAATACATTTAGCCAAAAGTTAAGTACACATCTGGGGCCAGGGTTTTCTAATTATGAGCTTTTCTTAATTTTAAATTTCTGTGGCTCTTACTTCATCTCCTCTAAAGTTGAACTCTATACTGTTTCTTTTCATTTTTCTTTCCATTCAATTACATTCAAAATGCAGTGAAATTCTTATTCTGCAAATCCTCCAGCAACATATAAAAACAATGACAATTAAGAATAAGTAATCTAAGACAACAAATAGACAATAATATAAATACCAATATCAGTAAATATATATAAGTGCAAAAAGAGGCCATTTGTGCAAAAAAAGCTTGTATCCCTCCAAATGTGAACCAACCTACATACTGGAGGGAGAGGTACTATGTGAGTTTTATTTAAAAGTCTAACAGCTTGAGGTATAAAACTGTCTTTCAGCCTGGTTGCTCTGGCCACCATGCTCTTATAATGCCTGATGGCAGCAGCCTAAACAGTTTGTATTGTGGGTAGGTAGCGTCCATGATAATGTTTTGAACCCTCCTAAAAACTGTTTTGGTGTAGATGTCCTCCAATGCAGGGAGTGTTACTCCAATGACATTTTGCACAGTTTTTATTACTCGCTGCAGACCCTTGTGATCCCTTCTTGTACCGTTCCAGAACCATACATTAATAGAGTGGGAGAGAATGCTCTCAATTGTATATCTGTAGTTGCTGAGGATAGTGTTGGGCATGACAAACTTCCTCAGCCTTCTCAGAAAATACAGTTGCTGCTGACTTTTCCCTACTAGGTCTGTGATGTTATGAGTCCAGGTAATGTCCTCAGAGATGTTAATACCAAGGAATTTGAATGTAGCCACTCTTTCCATATCAGACTCTCCGATGTGTAATGGTAAGTGCTGCCCTGTATTCTTCCTTGTATCGATGATCATCTCTTTCATTTTGCTGGTATTAAGACAGAGAATACTGTTCCGACACCACTTCAAAAGGTTCTCCACTTACCTCCTAAACGTTGACTCATCACTCCCAGAGATCAGACCAATGACAGTTGCATCATCCACAAATTTGACAACACTGGTTTCATGTTGAGAAGCAACACAATCATAAGTGAAGAGGATGTACAACATTGGACTCAGCACACAGGCTTGTTGAGTTCTTGTGTTTATTATTATTGTTTTAGAGATGTTATTCCCCAGCCTGACTAAATGTGGTCTGCCTGTTAAAAAATCCAAGACCCAATTGCAAAGAGTCGGTGCCACACCCAGCATAGACTGCTTATTAATGAGCTTCATTGGTATCACTGTA
Source organism: Protopterus annectens (assembly GCF_019279795.1). Classification (NCBI taxonomy): domain Eukaryota; kingdom Metazoa; phylum Chordata; order Ceratodontiformes; family Protopteridae; genus Protopterus; species Protopterus annectens. The sequence continues at coordinate 1,775,485,320 of NC_056725.1, read as the reverse complement.
TTGAAGGCTAAACTATCAATAAACAGAAATCAAGCATGACAGTCCTTATTCTCCAAACGAGTAAGAACTTTATGTAATGCTGTACTGACTGCATCCTCTGTCAACCTATTCAGTCTGTATGCAAACTGCAGGGGATCCATTGTATCAGGTATAACCGACTGAATATGACCCAATGATTCTCTCAAAGCATTTCATCACTAGGGGAGTCAATGCAACTGGCCGGTAGTCATTCAGGCAGTTGGCTTTTCCCTTTTTCGGAAGTGGAATAATAGTGGTTGCCTTATAACAAGTGGAAAATGTAGCTCGTGCAAGGGAGAGATTAAATATATCAGCAAGCACTGAAGCACAGGTTTTGAGTGTCCTAACAGCAATATTATCAGGACCGGCTGCCTTCCAGGGATTTATCCTCCTCAAGGACTTTGCAGCATTTGCTGGTGATATTGTGACAGGTGGTGATGCCTCCTCTCTGCCTTTATCTTTTATGGTGGTACCCTTTGACTCAGTGTTTTGGACCTCAAACTGGCCATAAAATTCATTGAAATCATCTGCTGAAAACTGACTGTCAGTAGTCATCTCTCTGCCTTTGTCTCTGTCGCCTATGATGTTTTCCTGACTTTGCTACATACACCTTGTATCAGCAGTCGAATAATAGCCTTCCAGATTATGACTGTAATTCTCTTTTGCTGCACTGATAGTTCTGCAGATGTCATATCTACATTTTTTATATTCGCTGATATTGCCTGATGCATATGCCTTGGAGTGGGCATGAAGCACAGAGCAAACCTCTTGAGTTAATCCATGGTTTATTATTTGGATATATCCAGATATCTTTATTATGTTCCACAGGGTCTTCATAAATATTTCTCCAAAATGTGTCAGTTTCTTCTTTTTTGGTGTTGTTTGTATTCCTTTTGCTTTGCTTCCAGGTTCTCTATAAAACTTTTTGGGGTCATCAGTGAATTGCTTATTTTACACTTTCCATTTATACTGATCTGCATATCTTCTACATTGTTTCTGCCTGTGCTGATATTTTTAGTTTATTATTTGCAGTGGTGTATGATAGAGTGTCTATATTAGAATAACAAAACCTCACTTACGCAAATCCCAAAAGGCAGACATATAAACAGCGAACCACATGAACACCAAACGTCCTTAAACGCGAAATTCAAAATACCGAATCGCCATAGTTGTCCACACCATGCTTAGTGAGGTAAAACGTCAGTAGTAGATTCCCTTATCCGGTATAGCTCCCTAACGTAAATGTGCAATAGTTACTGACCTTAGGATTAGGGTGCGGGTTAAGGTAAGTGCATATATAGTAATGCATTCATATTTATTTTGTTTAGGTAGGCAGTACGTAGCGGGCGGTGGAGTTGGTCAACTATGGCGATTCGATATTTTGAATTTTGTGCTTAAGGACATTCGGTGTTCTTGCGGTTCGCTGTGTATGTGTTGGCCTTTCGTGATTCGCATAAGTGAGGTTTCGGCATTCTAATATAGACCCTATGATAGATCCAGGTCTGTTTTGATACTGTCTGTTGCTTTTACCACATCTATCCTTGGAAGAATTTTTGATGATCTGTTCCCTCTTCTATATTCATCTAATAGTGGTACTTCTTGTCTTAACTGCTTTATAGTTTTCTCTATTCAATGCTTCTATGGTGGCATTTTCCACTCCTTTCCCTCGTTGCTCTCTGTTTTTGTGGTAAGACTTAATCTGTTTTTAATTTAGCTGCACAGTAGTATAGCCCATTTATTTCTGTTATATCACAATAATTTCTCTTAATCATTCCTAATTACTATGTTCATTTGTTTTAACAAACTTTTAACATTTTGGTCTTATTTACTTTCTGTAATCTATTTCTTTAAATCGATCTTAATATGTCTATCCATCTCTGTGCACATCCTCTGTTGTTTCTTTTGCCAGGCAGCCCAAAGCTTCCTCGTCTGTGTAATGTTTTCATGGATCTGTTGTATTAATGAACTCAAATTTTCATTTGAGACTTTTAATAGTTTTCTTGTGCAAGTATTATTCTTTTCTTTAATCTTTCTGTTAATCTTTCTGAATATCTTCTACCTGAAAATTCAGGTCTTCTTGCATAATAGTAACAATAAATAATTTCTTCCTTATCTTCAATACTCCACTCTATCATCCTTACAGATATTCTTTGGCCTGTCAGTTTCTCTCTTTTTTAATTTCCCAAATCTTTTGGGTTTCTAATACCATGGTGGGAATGGACCTCACTCCCAAGTCAAAGTATAATTAAAGTTCATGAAATTAGTAATGATTCAATCTTTGATGTCAGCAGAAGTGGTCTTCACAGCACCCGCAATGTGCCCAGTAATGACTCTTCTGCAATTCGTATGGAGTTACATATATTGGTAACATTTCTAAACATGATTATAGATTATTTTTTACAAGACCCGTTGTGCTACTAATATGGGAACTGTCTGGGTATCTTTCTTCCACATTGCCCTTGTTTCCTGCCTGCAAATCCTGATATTTTATGACTTTGGGTCTCTCTGTATGTGAGACACTGTAGTCACAGGCTGTAGTGATTTCAATGATCAATGCTACTTTTGTCTTTTTTTTTTCATGTACCACTACTTATATCCAGTTTTCTCGCATCTGTCTTTTGAACTGTTGGTAATAGGTGATCCCATGTGATGTAGACTTCATCATTTTCTATGATGCTTTGTGGCTCATGTTTCAGTATTTTTCAGCTACTTCAATGTTATAATGTTTGCACAATCCCCAGTGCACCAGTCTTGCCACATTATTATGCCTTTCAGTATACAGTCTTTCTGCCATTAATATGTCACAACCAGCAACATGGTGTGCCACTGTTTCCAATTCTGTTTTACAAAACCTACATTTGTCTGTTTCTCCCACATGTTCAATGGACTTTGCAAACCAACATGTACGTAGCCCACTATCTTGGGTGCCAATATTAACCTTTCCTCTTTGGGTTCGAATTCACCTCTCCTTAACCATTCCTGCATTTAATACTGATCAACATGAGGTTCTTCCAGGAGTTTTCTATTCTTGCAACTATATTTATGCATTTTCCACATGTATTGCCTTCTCATCAGATCCTTCACCTTATATTCTTTCTTTTGTTTTTTGGTACATTCAGTTGCTGCCTGATTTTTATCTACTTCTGGTTTGATTTCCATTCCCACTTGATGCCAATATGCTTCTGCTAGACTAAGAAGGGAAGTCATCTTATATTTATTCTCCTCATGTTTCAAAACTTTTACTGTGTTTGGGTCTTGTGAGTTCAACAGATATGTTTGCAGTCCCACGATTGCAGATCTATATATGTAGTCAGTTTCAAGGAGCCCATACCTCCTTCGGAACAGGGACTATATAATTTTGATATGCACTGATTTTTATAAATCATTTGATTAGCATGAAATATCCTTCTTGTTTTCCTGTTTAATCTAGCCAACATCTTTTGGGGACAGTCAGTCACTCCAAAACTGTAAGTTAGGAGAGGAAGAGCAAATTGGTTTATAGCTTGAATTTTGTTCCCAGATGTCAATGTTGTTTTTCAGGATTAATTTAAGTCTTCTAAAATATTCCTTACTAAGTTTTATTCACATTTGTTCAGGTTTTATTGTTAATCCTTCATTAAGTCCCAAATATTTATATACTGCCTCTTGCTCAAGTTCTTTTATATTGTATTCTTGTCCCAAAAAAGAAGTTATGTACTCACCAAAACATTCCATGTGAGTTGTTCCATCTCGCCTTCATTCTTCAGTGATGGGTTCGGAGCCGATCCTCGGCTCCGACACAGCCGATTAGGAAAGCTCAAAGATTACCAGTAGCTTGAGACCAAGCCCCTTATCCCATGACGCATTGCTGGAATTACCTCAGATTTTGTTTGCTGCGTGTACCATATCCTAGTAAGAGGACTAATATCTCCAGACAGGAAGAAACATTGAATAACCAGGATAAAGCCAGTCTCCAGGTCAACTGTCAGCCAGGTGGGGGAAGGAGGGAGGGACGTGAGAATGAAGGCGAGATGGAACAACTCACATGGAATGTTATAGTGAGTACATAACTTCTTTATGAGAAGTTGTTCAATCTCGCCGTTCATTCTTCACTGATGGGTAGCGTCCCTAGCACTCTAAATCCTGGGTGGCTCACGGGAGTACATTTTTCAGGACCGTAGAACCAAAGGAAGCCCTGTCCCTGGAGGCCTTGTCCACTTTGTAATGAGTTATAAAAGTGTGAGGCTTAGACCAAGTGGCTGCAGCACAGACATTATCAAGAGGTAACTTGGCTTGAAAGGCCAAAGAAGTAGAGACTGCTTTGGTTGAATGCGCCTTCACTTTATGCAGCAAAGACCTATTAGCAGATGAGTAAGTGTAGGTGATACAACCTGAAAGCCACTTAGAAAGGGTTGTTTTAGCCACTGGTCTACCTTTTCTGGCTTCAGAGAATGAAACAAAAAGCTGGTCTGACTTTCTGAAGTCTTTTGTTCTGTCCAGATAATATCTAAGCTGTCTGTGAACATCAAGTTTGTGCAGCATGTATTCTAATTTGTTAGTATGGTTGGGGAAAAAAACGGGCAACTCATTAACTTGATGTATATTTGTCTCAGAACATACTTTAGGCAGAAAAGAAGTGTTAGTCCTAAGGGATACTCTATCAGGATGAAAAATCATCTAGGGAGGCTTGATAGATAATGCCTGAAGCTCTGACACTCTGCTGGCAGAAGTAATGGCCACCAGAAAAATAGTTTTCCATGACAGAAACTTGAGCTCACAAGATGATGCTTGTTTGAAGGGAGAAATAATATGGGAAAGCATGAAATTCAAGCTCCAGGGTGAATAAGGAGTCTTCACTGGAGGTCTCATGTGAAAAGTACCTTTGAGGAAGGCCTTTGATAACTGGTGTTGCATAATATTCAGTCCATCAGTACCTAGATGGAAATTACATATAGCTGCTAACTGGACCCTACCAGCTGCAGCTCTTTCATGAAAAATCTCAGTCAAGAATTCTAGAATGGATGACAATGGAGCTTGGTAAGGATCAAGGTTTTTGTTAGAAGCCCAAATGGAAAATCTTTTCCACTTACTATGATACAATTTTCTGGTGGAAGGTTTGTGGGAAGCCAACAAAATTTGACTTGTGCCATCTGAAAGATTATGAAGCCTGGCTATACAGGGAACTGCAGCAGCCAAGCAGTTAGTTCAGTGACTGCAAGGAAGGATGGAGGTCCCCTGACGGGTGTGTAAGAAGGCCTGGAACTGGGTCCAGGGTCCATGGATCCTCCAAGAGATGATGGTAAAGAAATGGAAAGCAAATCTGCCGAGGCCAATGAGGGGCAATAAGAATGACCGTCCTTCCCAGCGACTTTGCTTTCTGTAAAAATCTGTATATCAGCTGAATTGGGGGAAATGCATAGAGGAGACCCGGGGCCAATCGTGTATGAGTGCATCTTTCGGGGGTTCTCCCGAAGGGGGTATCAGGGCAAAGTAGCTTTTGCATTTGGTGTTGATGTGGCTGGCAAAATGACTGCAGCAAGGCTGGCCCCATTTGCGGAAAATCCTGTCCGCAATCTCCTGTTTGAGGGACCACTCATGTGGCAACAAAATTGCCCTGCTCAGCTTGTCCGCTACCACGCTGCATCTCCCCGGGATGTGCATTGCCAACAGAAAGCGCTGGGATGACACAGCTCACTGCCAAACTCTGAGGGCTTCTCAGCGAAGGAGGTAAGACTTGGTCCCACCCTGTTTGTTCAAGTACCAGACCACTGACATGTTGTCTGTCTGTATGGCAATTGTCTCTAGAGGGAGAGAGTCCTGAAAGTACTGCAACGCCAGAAGTACCGCTCTTATCTCTAGGACATTGATATGCAATTGTGACTCTTGATCCGTCCATGTGCCTTGGGCAGTCTTTCCCTGAAAATGCCCCCCACCCTATCAGGGAAGCGTCCGTGGTCACAGTGGCTACTGGAGGGGGAGTACAAAAAGGCGTCCTATTGTGACATGTAGAGACGTCAACAACCACTGAAGATCCCTCTTGAAAGAGTTTGTAATCAGAATCATATGGTTCATTGGTAACTCCTGATAAGACCACTGAGTGAACAGGAGCCACTGAAGAATCCACATATGCATTCTCGCCAATGGAATGGCTAAAATTGCTGCCGCCATCAAACCTAGTACTTTCAAGACCTCTGCGGCTGGAGCTCTGTTCTTTGACACCAGTGAAGTGATGTGTTGGTGAAGAATTGATACCCTTTTGACTGGAAGACGTAAAGTGGTGGTTGAAGTGTCTAACTCTGCCCCTATAAAGACGATATGCTGTGATGGCAACAAGGCAGACTTTTCGAAGTTGACCATAATGCCTAAGTGGTTGCAGAGTGTCAGAGTGGATTCTGTTGCCTGAATCAGTTGATGCCTGGTGGTGGAGGTAAGGAGCCAATCGTCTAGGTACAGAAACATCTGGAATCCTAGATGCCTCAGGTGAGCTGTGACCACTGCCATACATTTGGTAAACACTCTGAGGGCTGTAGTGAGACCAAAGGGCAGGGCTTGAAACTGGTAATGACTGGCTCCCAGCCAGAAATGCAGATGATCTCTGGATGGTCTGGCCATTTTTATGTGGTAGTACGCATCTTTAAGATCGATGGAGCACATCCAATTGTCCTTCCCTAAAAAGGGGAGTATAGACTGAAACGTGACCATCCGAAAAGTCTCTTTTTTTACAAATTGGTTCAGTCTGCTGAGGTACAAAATGGGTCTCCAGTCCCCTGTTTTCTTTGGAACCAAAAAGAATCTTGAGTAAGTTCCGAATCCTGTTTGGTCTGCTGGGACTGGTTGGATGACTCTTTTGTCTAGTAACTTGCGGACCTCTATGGCTGCTTGTTCCCTGTAACTGGGTGGAACATCCAGGATTCTCTTGACGGAAATGGGTAAAGCTGAGAACGGTATAAAATACCCTCTGGAAATTATGCATTGTACCCATCATTTGTGATATCTATCCAGGCTTCTGGGTACAAAGATAAGCGACCCCCGTCCGCCTCCAGAGCAGGACAGTCGGGCCTCCTCTCAGGAGCACTGGTAGGATTGGCCAGAGAAGTGATCTCTGTCACCCTGGTGTTGTGGACCCCCTCTGCCATGAGGGTGGCATCTTCCATTATTACCCCCTCCGGTGCCCCTGGAGGGAGGTTCTCCACGTGTATCCTGAAAGGCTCCTTGGGCTTTCCGGAACCACATCTTCCCTCCCCTTTGGCCTTTGGGAAAAGGCTGAGTAGGGGTGGAAAAATGGACTCTGACGGCAGACAGAGTCTTTCCCAACTGTTCACACCTGGTCAATGTTTCCTTTACCTTTGTCCCAAACAAGGATGAGCCGTCAAACAGGGTGTTTACAAATGAAGACTTGAAAGGCTCCGCAAAGGAACAGAGGCGCATCCAGGCATGCCTGCGAAGTGCAATCCCTGTACCTGCAGCCCTACTCGAACCATCAGCTGCATATGATATGAGGCTCATGGACGAATTCACAATGGAATTAAGGGTAGCAAGCTGGGCCGAAACTTTGTCAGAGATGCCTGCAGCTACAGTACCCTGAAGAGAATCTCCCAGCTCCTTAAGGAGATCTCTTTGCAGTCTGCTAAAATGGGTCAGATAGTTCAGTGATCGCAGAGTGAAAGTCGCTGAACTGAACATGCATTTCCCATATCTATCCATGATCCTGGACTCTCTGTTAGGAGGATGGATAGACGCAGAAGTTTCCGACAATTCCTTCTTTGTGGCTGCCGCCACCACCATGGCATCAACAGGAACTCCTTTGGACAGAAAGGATTTATCCACGGGGGCAGAAATAAATTTATTAGGCCTCCGAGGGACAGACTTCATGGATTCCGGTGACTCCCATGCCCACGAGAGACCAATTGCATCAGCTCATCATAGGGTGGAGACACCCAGGAGGTAGACAGTTGAGACCCGAAAGCATTCGGAAGAACCGACTCATCCTCAGTAGGGCTTTTGGACTGCCAATCAACCCTCTGCCGAAGGATCTCAAGTATCTCCGCAAAGGAGATGTCCTCAGAGGGGGATCGAGAGGACCCTTCTGACTCCTCCAAGTCGGTGTCAGATGTCAGGGACTCCTGTGGGGAGTCCAAGTGCCTCCTCTTGCACAGTCTCTTTCTGGGTAATTCCTCAGTGGGGACTTCTGGGGAAGTCTCAGAAGAGCAGGGCGCGCCCAGTGGGGCTACCTGAGGCTCTGGGTCTCTACCCTTGGGGTGACCAATGGTAGCAGAAGCGGACACAAGCACTTTATAGGAAGAAGAGGCCAAACCTGGTGATGAGGAAGTCTTTGGAGACAACACTCGCCTCATGGCTTAGAAAGTATCATGGCTCCAATGAGAAGGAGTCGGCGGACCCGAAGGGACCGCGATCCCCTCCTGCACCGATGCCATGGGCTCCAAGCCCGAGGTAGGAGCAAAGCTCGCCCAAGCAAAAGCCCCGAGAGGAAGAGTCAGCATGGACAAGTCAATGCGACTATCCTCCCTGGATCCGACAGGGGAGCATCGGCTCCTAGAGTCCCCGGTCGGCACCGAGGACATCTGAGCAGATGGAGCCAATGATACTGGAATAGCCGTCGGCTCCAAGGGTTCTACAATCATCAAGTCTGCCTCCTCTGGCTCCGAAGGACCAGTACAGCTCGGAGGAGGAGTAGTCAATTCAGGAAGTGTGGTCTTCGGTTCCGACACCCAGGTCAGAGCCAACAACAATTCAGCTAGGCCTGGTGCCATTAATAGCTTCTGTACCAGTCGATCCATATCCGAATCTGAAAGGCTAACAGATGGCCTGGAAGAAAGCACTGATGGTGCCGAGTGGAGAAGAGGGAGTCTTGGAGACCGGTTCCAAGAAAGAGTCCAGGCTCTGAAACGAACAGACTGCTCCAAAGGCTGTGGAGCTGAAGTAACAGTATATTCCACTTTTTTTAATTTTTTTGTCTTATACTCAGAGGAAGATTTTGATGATTTGCTGGCCCCATCCTGGTCAGACAAAGCTTCTGCAAAGGTGTGCTTAAGGATACCCCAATCAATGGCCTTCCTCTTCTCAGCCAGCATCCTTGTAGAAAGGGAGTGGCAGATACTGCATGACTCCTAAAGATGCACCTCACCCAAACAATAAACATACTGAACATGTGCACCTGTCACAGACAGTTTTTGTCCGCAGTCTGGACATTTTTTAAAACCAGACTTCGGATGTTTCTCATCTTCAAACATAATATCTTAATTAGAAAAATAACAACTATGAAGAACTATCAACAACTGACAAACAAACACCCAAAGGGGCCACTCTAGATATAATACAATATAGAATATTAATATATACTCCTAACTAGCCTAAACCACTACAGGCCAAGGCTAAGAAGCAAAAAGTCACAAATAATGTGGCAAAGCTATAAAAGGGAAAGGAGGACACTTCTAACTAAACAATCTAACTATATCTAAGAATATATATATATATATATATATATATATATATATATATATATATATATATGCATATATATATATATATATATATATATATATATATATATATATATATATATATATATATATATATATATATATATGCATATATATATAAGAGAAAAAAATTAAGAAAACTTGCGAGGGTGGGAGGTTGGCATAATGGTTATGGTGTTTACCTTACATACACAGGGTACAGTGTTCAATTCTCACATGGGGTAACTGGCTAGGCTTAAAATGGCCCACAAGGACAATTAGTTTATCTAGGTTGGGAGGGTGGCCTAATGGTTAAAGTGTTTGCCTTACAAACACAAGGTGCAGGGTTTGAGTCTCACAAGGGATAACTGGTTAGGCTTAAAATGGCTCGCAAGGCCAGTTAGCTTAGTACTAACCTATGAATATGCAGAATATCCCACAAAAAGTCTCGAGCAACGCTGGAAACCAAGAGACCAGTGCCGTGGCAAACTAGATCGGGAGTAATTCCAGCAATGCGTCATGGGATAAGGGGCTTGGTCTCGAGCCACTGGTAATCTTTGAGCTTTGCTAATCGGCCGTGTTGGAGCTGAGGATCGGCTCCAAACCCATCAGTGAAGAATGAACGGCGAGATTGAACAACTTCACATCTGATATTTTCTTGGTGCTGCAGCTTTCCTGCTTAAAGGTTGCTTTTGCAGATTTATCAAGACCAAATGACATTTTTATATCATCTGAAAAAGTTTTGACCACTTGCAGTTGTGATTTCAGTTCCTCATTTGATGAGCTATATAGTTTCTCATTAGGCAGGTATGATGATGATGGAGGAAAGGAGACAATGAGGGATGCAGAGGCTTGATATAGGAAACTGGTTCAAGCCAAGGTTTTAATGGTCAGTAATTAGAAGCAGTGAAGGGGTAATGCTAGAAGGTTTGTCATCCAGAAAGTCTTTAGTAGGATTTAGAAATTCAGTGAACTGCTCAGCATAAGCCTCAGCAAAACATTTGCTCAATGCACGGTGAAACTGAGTGATTTAGAAAAAGGGTTCCAAACTGAACACTAATGAATAATTAATTAGTCAGTTTGTCACATTACATACTTGCTTGTTGCTCATGATCTAAGTATCACATAAGGAGAAGGTTGGTGCTTGCTGAGGTACTGAAACAGATGGACAGGTATCTTTAAATATACTGAAGTATAACTCTGGTCAAAAAGTAAATGGCCATGTCAGCTGTGGGTGGCAGTCAGAGAAATAAACTGTTTTTTTCACCAAGGTCTCCACTGGCACACTAAATACCTCAGTATACCACATTACACAACTGATTTACCTGCCTGCCAACTCATCATAACTGCAATTTTCCACACCATGTGTATGCCTATTACTGTTCAGCAAATATGAGTGAGTTTTGCAGGGTCACAATCTGCTTATGTCCAGTAACCTCACCTTTATGTATCTGCCATATGCACAGACACAACTACCCTTTGCAGTTAAGCAAATCATTTTCTAAATCCCATCCTTCATTCTTTTTTATGAATCAGATATAGCCTAGCAGGAAATATTACGTTCAAATCCCTTTTCATACACAGACCCAGTGAAACAGCATTGTGGTCTGAGGTGCTGGTACTGCGCCATAGTTGCACTAAAGCCAGATCAATGGGAAGGCATACTTGTGTCAACACTCTTGCCTGAGTGTTTTAGAATACCTTATGTGAAGGTTATAGCTAGGAAAGACTCAAGGAATTGGAAGTAAGTTCGGGACAGATAAAACATAGTCAGGGATTATTTGCAGAAGGAGCTAGCCACAGGGAAGAGCAGTGGCCTTTTTCCATCCTGCCCACACAGATTTAGGGTATTTTCTGTTAGGTTAGTGCTAATGGGACACAGAAGTAGTTTTTCTTGCTTACTTACTTGTCATATTGTTATACCCTATGGGCAATATGTGGATAGACAGGACTGCCCCTGTGGAAGAAATATCAGTAAGTGACATCAGCTTCAAAAGTGCCATTCAGCTGAAACACAGCAAAGAGATGTGAGCTGTGATGGCCATGGCAGATACCAAACTGTCTTCAGTTGTTGCCAGTTCAGTCAGCAGGCTAGGAGTGATTAGATATGAAATTTGAGGGACAGTATTTTATTAATGTTGATATTCTGATGGACTATGCAGTAACCTGCACACTTTTCAAAATATGCACAAAATGCAATGCATTTATCCATTGTGTTGCATGCCAGTAAGTGGAAGATAGCTGCATTGTCCATTACTTGGAAGACTCTTTGTGGGGTCATCCAGGATTGAATAAATTCACCTGCTGCAACTTTTTTAGGGAGTATGGGACAACTATGGGATACTGTCAGCAACAGTAAAGTTGGAGGAACAAATGTTAAGTGTAATACATAATTACAGTAGTTGGAGTTTCCTAAATGCAAAACTTCTAAGTTGCAAAGCCTTAAAGGGGAGTTAGTCAGACAGCACAGTTTGTGTTTATTGGAGCTACAGAAGTTAGTGGGGATTATTGAATTTTGCATGTAAAGTGACACCTATGGGCTGGCCCTTGATACAATGGTTAGTGACAATAAGCATAGAAAGCAGACTGACGCATTATACAGTTTGTATTACTAGGGACACTCAATGGAATTTGAGCTGTTGAATGACACCTTAGGAATAATGGTGGGCAGAGAGGTGGCCTGGGGCATTTATATTCTCAATTCTAGCATACAATATTACTTAAGTGGAATTATTTCATATACTGATTGCTGGGACTATCTGAGGTTTTAGATTTTAGGTTTGGGCAGTGTTCTTTCCATCTGACATTCAATTGGTAATGTGGATTAATAATAATTTGGGGGGTCTCCCATGTAATTTCGTAGTGAGGTACTCGGATGAGTGAACTGGACCAGAAAGCCTTTTTAGCCATGACCGTGTCTCTGGAAGTTAACGTGAATACACATTCACGACAAGAAGTGCATAAAGTTCACCGAAGAAACAAACGGGAAAAACAAAGAGAAAATAATCATAGAGCTCAAATGTATGGAAAAACAATAACAGGCTCCACTTTTATTCATGAAGGAGTCATAAAAGAGTACATAATATGTTAGACACATATGAAAAATGTTTGATTCTGTAAGTTGCAATAAAAGTGAGCATAATGTGACAAGACAGATACATATGAAGAATGTCGTTTGAAAACAGTTACAATCAGCCAGTATCTTTGAGTAAATGACACTTGTAGCTGTTAAATAGTTGCACCTTTAGTTTCTCCTTGAAAGTTAAGCAATTTTGTTCATTTCTCAGGAGAACAGGCAAACATTCTAGTTGGCATGAACAACTTTTGAGATTGTGCGCTCTTCACAGAGTTTTGTGAAATGTTGGACAGTCTAGAAAGTGTAGCCTGCTGAGATGATTTTAAGGGGTAATGGAAGGAAACCACTTTCAGTATTTGAGCTAGGGGCAATATTGTTTCAGACGTAATAATTTAAATGGTAGTGCACTTAAAAGCACAATGGACCTTCCTCCAAAAAAAAATGGCAAGTTTTAAACAGTGTTTTCTGTAAAACTTTTGTATTTGATGGGTAATAGGTTCATAGGTCCATTGGAGGTTACTAGGCTAATGGCTCTAGGGCCCTTACAAGTCCAGCCAAGTTCAATGTTTGTTTCCTTAAGGGTCCAGAGATATGTCTATGTTATAAGCAGATATAAATTAGTCCCAACTGCCCCTTTCCAAGAAGGACACAGATGAAACCCCTGCGGCGAATTTGTGGTTTCCCATCCAATTGTCCAAGTTTAAAATACAGGACATATTAACAGTTCACAGTTAAGTACTACGCTAACTGCCATTTGTGGACTATTTTAAGCGTAGCCAATTTCCCTTCAGTGGTGAGAATCAAACCCTGTATCCTATGCTTGTGATGTAAACAACTTAACCATTATGCCAGCCCCTGTGTGTGTGTGTGTGTGTGTGTGTGTGTGTGTGTGTGTGTGTGTGCGTGTGTGCGTGTGTGCGTGTGTGTATGTGTGTGTGTGTGTGTGTGTGTGTGTGTGTGTGTGTGTGTGTGTGTGTGTGTGTGTGTGTGTGTGTGTGAGATTCAAGGCCAACAACATTTCGGGTAGAGTTCATAGAAGAACTTATTCTCTTTCTTGTTTTCAGTAGAAGCAATTCAGCCAGCTAGCTCTGAGTGAAATGACAGGTCAATGTGATGGGGCAACTATGGGAGATTACAGACTGGAATCATGGGATGTGATAGAGGTGCCACTAGTGCCCAGGATGAAGAAGAGATTCAAAGAATGTGTAAGAGTTAGTAAGGTCTAGATGTGACATGCGGATGGACCACCTTCACCTGTTTTCTGTTTTCTTCTGTTTTTGTGTGTGTGACCTATTGAAGAGAGTAATGACACAGCTGAGGTTGCCCTTTTATAAGATTCATAGGAGTCACAGGAGTTTTAAGGTTATTTTAGTCCCATAACTGAGAATGAATTGTGTGATCACATTTTTATGGCTGCCAAAAGTGTGTAACTAGAGTAGCCATATTTGCCTTGGGCTTGTATCAAAAGGTGAGAGGTAAGAGTACAAGTCACTAAAGTTTCAGGTAAGATTGTTAGAAATATGGTGGAGAGTCCCCCTTGACTCAAAAAAGGTAAACCCCAAACACCTCTCAGCTTCTGAGAGCTGTTTTGTCTGAATTACCAAATACATGCCATAACTTGAAGGTATTCTTTTCATTTTGGTGAAATATTTATTAGCATTTTGTATGGATTTGTATTTGTCAGACTTGGGTCAACCTATCAAATGAAAAAGCAGGCCAACAATTCTGGACATGAGCAAAGGCTTGGCTGTTGGGGGGCATAGTGTAAGTCTCCGTTGCTTACAGCAAAACAAATCAAAACTCATTGAGGTATGGCTGCTTCAGTCACCTTTTGGGGGTTTTGACATACAATAATACTACTTGGGAAACTATTGTATGGAACAGAGTCAGATGATTCATAGGATTCACATCAGTTTCAAGGCAGTTTTAGTCCAATGACTATATATGCCTTGCCAGTATCCACCTTTAGGCTTTACTTCCATTCAGTGAGGGAGAGGTAGTTAGTTCCTGGGTACATTTGAAGTTATCATCTACACATTCAAGTTTATTTTGAAAGAAGATGTTGAACTGCACTGCTTAATAATTTTATTCCCTTTTATTATAATACAATTTTTTTCACATATGGTAGCGCCTCATATTCAAGAGGCTGAGACATCAGATTCAACCGTCGGGGGTACACTACTGCAATTTATAATTATTCAAGGTCACTAATTAGATAATTAGGAGACAAGATATTGGAAGGTGCAGTTATTAGGTACTGGTAGAAGGCCACGAAAAGTTTGATTCAGCAAATGGTTGCACATTTGCTGGGTCACAGATCATTTAAAAAGGTTTACAGGACAGCATAGGAGAAACTAGGATTTATAATTAATCCAGTGAAGGTGCAATGGGCGAGCAGGCAGGGATGGAGTGGCAAGTCCTGGTCAGAATGCTACAGATAAAATTAGTATACTGCTAAATGTAATTACATTACATCTTGGAGGAAATTATTTAAAGGCGTTATATACAACTGTGGGAGCTGAAGGTTGCAATAGGAAATTGGTATGAGATGCTAATGTGGTGGCCTGCTTTGGAGCTGTGGTGGTATGAGACTACAATGTCTAAGATGAAGAGGTCCTAGTTGTCAAGAGGCCTGGGAAATAGTCAGAATCTTACCTAATGACTTTTTAAAGGGAATCATTGCAGCAATGCACAGGTGTATGGTAAAGCATTCCACAATGTGCAAGTGGTATCCAGACATTATTGGTGCAATAGGATTTAGCTGTAGGAAGTGAGCATGTGAGAGTTATTTGTAGACCTCAGACAGGCTATGGGGGAGTGGTAAGACAGGCATGTATTAACATCCTTCTATATCTGTCCATAGGACCTGAAAGTAAATAGTGAAACACTGCAGATGTACTTAAAAGAAGAGATGAGACTTATATAGGGCTTGACTGGGCTGGTTTGAGGACAGATCTCAAAGTTTGAAAATTTAGGTATCTTTTTTTAGACATGACCCATATACTGAGCTCTTCATGGAGAGGGGATCCCATCATGTGCCACATATGTGGCTATTGTGTATGATGGGTAGTTGCTGATTATACATTAACCCAGGAAACTGGAAAGAAGGGTAGAGGCTAGCTTTTCAGTTTGCCATCTTCTGCACAACTGAGAGGCTGCAATTTGATTTTAAATGTCTGCTGATCTGTCAATAAGTACATGGCTGCTACCATTTTAACCATATATTTTGCCTATATGTGTCTTATTTCATCTATGAGGGGAGGGAAATATGTTATTCTTATACGGTATATGAACTTTCTGACAAGGGACAGCCCATAACGACTCAAAGAGGAGAACGTCTGTTGTTTGTTCATGTACCTGGACAGAATGTGAGTGAAAAGTAGTCGTATGCTTATTAAAGAATTAAAAGATGCCCAAAGGAGCTGGATAATTGGTGAACATGGTCACTAATGGCCTCTGGCAGATTCCCTTGCAGGAGAGAATTTGTATGCTGAAGAGAGACTTAAACTAGCTTAGACTTTTATTAGTAGCAAGCATAATTTCACAGTGACAGCTAAGTTCCACCATGTCGATGTTCGTAAAAGAAAGAGGAAGAAAAAGGATGTAGGGCCTTGTAATATACCTTAGAGAATAATAATGTATTTTCATATGACTCACATGACCAAAGTGTTCTGGGCACTTTTGAGTACACCATTGAGTTTGCAGCATGTTGTGGTTTATGTCACTTCATTGTTAAGGCCAAACTCACTTTAGTACCTAATGTATTAACACACCTGTTCAAGAAGTTGAATCTGAGACTCACAACATGTCAAAAGACATGGGGACAGCACCCCTGCAGCATGGTGTCAGAAGGGAAACGGCTGTTTTCAGAAAAATAGAACTTGCATCAATTTATATGAAATGGCAGAAATAGCTGATTTACATTTTCAGCTTTGTAGACACCACTCACATACATAGTTTTCTTCCTTCACTTCACCTTGAATGTCCTTTGTTTTTACTGATAAGCATCTTGCACTTACTAGATAGGTAAATATTTTTTTTTTTATTTAAAGTCCGTATCACCATCCCAAGAATTCATTAGGATCCCCACAGTGGGCTTTACAGCCAACAGGAAAAAAGCCCTGTTTCCACAATGTGGTATTTTGCCATTCATAGACACATTAGCCGTAATAAGGAAAGACCACATTACTGGCTAATTTGCATGTCTATGAATCACATGTAACTACTGCAATGTCATCTGGCTGCATTATTTAAGCACAGACATGTCTCTGCTATCAGTCATTCTCCAACACACACACAAGCACACAGTAACACTCACACGCGCACATATGTGAGCATGCGCATGGTCTCTCTCACACACACACACACACATACACACACACACACAAACGTGATGATTACAGTCAGTACTTAATGCGAGGGGTTTCTTGTCTCAAGGGTGCATGGTTTCACTCCCCTTTTCCCTCTAATGCATTTTATTAATTTTTCCTTTTCAGCGTGTATATATTCTAAAGGTCACTCCCTGGCGCCTAGTGGTGGCCCAGAGGACAATATACTCTGTGGAACGGTACAGGGTTTGAGGTTTGCTTAGTACCTTTTAAGGATTGCTACTTTTCATTAATGTCTAATGGCACCACACCTTTTATTTAAATATGTGCTTTTAAAGCACACCCTATTGTGTACCCTTGGTGTTTAGTGTTCCCCCACCACCATACCTCTCAACTGTACAGATTTTCGCAGAATGCCAAGATTTTTGCCTTATATTTTTGGTCCGTTTTTCATAAAATTGTAGCTTCTGGAAAATTAGTGGCAAATCATTAAAGACTGAAGTTAGAAAATAATGACAGACATTTGAGTTTTAGACTTCATACCCTTCAGAAAATTCATGCTAATGCAAAACCTGTTGTTCTATCAACTTTCTAAGTTTGTAAGAGCAATATTTAAAAATTGTCCCTATTTGTACCACCTTTTTTTTCATTGCTTTGTCCAGATTTCTTATTCTAAGAGGTTGAGAGGTAGGCCCACCACTGGTCATTGGACAATTAACAGATAATTAACCAAAACCACTTTTACTTTCCACCTGAACACCAGAAATGCAAAAAGTAGTGTGTGCCTAACTTTTAGCAATACATCATGTCACTCTTCAAGTGATATTTCTTCCAAGTAAAATATATATTTAGTTACAGTTCCAAATATACACTTTGAATACACAATGACTGCATCCAAGAGAAAACAAATAATTTGCACATTAAAGAAATGTTATGTTAATGTTATTTACCCTATTTTTATATTCATCTGATATTTTGATATTTATTGGTGTGTATATATACTAACTTACTATATTTCATTAAATAAATGCATTAATTAGGTGAATACCAATGAAACAGACCATTGCCATTTGCTGGTTCATTTGCTTATCCACAGACGGCCACAGTGTCCATTCATTATAGTCAGTTTCATGACTGTGTGTAACACTTCAGCTTGTTTTACCAGCACACATATTATCCCTGTCATATAAGATTGCCTGTTTAAATGGCTGCTTAATTGTAATAAAACAATAGATGGGAAAAGATATTTTCATCTGCAGACTGCCTCACTACTCACTCATTGTAGTCACGTTATAAAATAATACTAATAATTAACAGTAATGCATTTCAGCTTCTTCTACTCAAACATATAGTATCCCCACCAAGACAAATCACTAACTATTTACTTGTGATGAAATGACTACAGGGGTTATTAGTTTCATCCACAGACTGCCTCTTTGCCCACCAATTATAGCCACTTCATTGACTGTCTACACTACAGAAGTCTAATTATGATTAGATTACTACATGCATAAATAATTGCCAAAGTAATATATTTCAGACTGTCAGATACATGCAGGATACCCTTTGCATACCCCCAGTACATGCACTTAAGCATGCATGAAAACACACACATGTGCACACACAGACAAACACACAGATGTGCCACTGAGATGCGGCCACTTTAATGACTGTGTACAACTTTGATGTCTGACTGATCAAATTAATGAATAAATAAATAAAAAAATGAATGGCCACAGTAATATATTTCAGTTTGTTGTTGTCAGATGCATACAATACAACACTGTAACCATCATGCACAAAAAACACACACACAAGACACTCACACACACTCTCTCAAACACACACACACACAGACACACACACACACACACACACGTGCACACACACACATGCACACACACACACACACACACACACACACACACACACACACACACACACACACACACACACACACACACATGCCTACCAATTGCAGCTAGTTTATTAATGCTTTGTACCTCAAATTGTCAGATTATGGTCAAATGAATAAATAATAAATAATGGTCATGGTAATATACTTCGGTTCACTGTTATTAGATGCATATAGTATAATCCTTTGTAACTTTCTACACACACACACACACACACACACACACACACACACACACACTGTATGAAACTAATAGATAAGATTCTACAGGTTGGGTGGCGGCAGCACCTCAAGAAATCATGGACAAAATACTATTTAATTTAAAATATATATATAAAGTTTTCTCCCATGTATGTAGTTATGATATTTCAGAGTCCCATCTTCCCATCTCCCATCTGCAGGTACTTTCACTTTTGATTCAGGCTGCCTCAATCACCAGTCATCTGATGCAGCCTGAGCAAATCGGAAAGGCTGTTTATTGTTTAATCTAGAAGCCCAAACAATTCCTAATGAAAAATGATTTAACATCCCTTAAAATGGCAAGAGGCCATGTAATCTGGCATAGTTAATACATTCTTTGAGAGAGCAGACACATGCATTATGTACTGTAAATAGCCCAGCCAGGTCAGCTGACATTTTGACTCTGCAATTTAGACTTTGTCACATGTACTATGATTTATCAGCATCTGAATCTGATGCTTTTAGATCTTTTTTTAAACTGTACTAAGCACATTAGGTTTATGAGCTCTGACAAATAGGCAAGGATAGTCATTACAGAGAGTAATAAATATATAGAAAATAAGAATGCTAATTTGCATAACACTGAATCATATTGTTCCTTTGCTTTAAAACAAGTCAAAGGGTTGATTTAGTGTTGCTCAATTTATTACTTAATGAAGATATTAATCAAGATATTTACAACATTTTACGTATTCAGCACCTCAGAATAAGGACTTTCTTTGGCATTCCAAAAGTTGACAAAAAATGTGTGATCTGCCTTTTTGTACAATTGCTTCTGTGCCTGGTTCAAAGACCATATGCACTGGGCTACTTTTGGGCTCAAAATTAAAAACTGATGACAGCAATGTAAGACAATTCTTCAGGAACATTCCCCCCTCCCTCAATAAACTGAATTGGTTTGAAAGGAAAGGTAATTATTCTGTTTGCACTATTGGTACAGAGCTATTATACTCATGCATTCCTCAGGATTAGAGTACTGTGATATTTAGAATTATGTAACAACAGTGATTTTAGTAATGGAGGTATTAAAACATTTGTACCCTTACTGATTTAATGCTTAGTAACTGTTTTAACTGATTATTTTCAGCAAAAATGTGGAATTGCTATAAGGCCATTCTAGCCCCAGGCTATGGTATTGTAGTCATGGCCGAATGGAAGTACTAATATATTTATCAATGCCATTTTTTCTAACCACATTATGTTTATAAGAGATTATGTGACTTTTTAAATTTGGGTAAGTAACCAAGGGGAATTTAAAATTACAATTTTGGTCTACAACCAGCATTTCAAACACAGTTATTTATGTTAATATTAATAGACTGATGTTTAAAACTTATAGAAAACTTACTTTTGTGAAATTTTATCTTCATGCTTGCAATATCCATCCTATAAAAGTGTTGAAAAGGAGCAAGCAATCCATATAAGACTGAATACTGATGATGACTTCTTTTGTTTAACAAAACTGAGCTTCTAAAGAATATGTTAATTTTCACAATAATTTATTTTTTTACTTAAGCTAAAACCTTGTACTCTGGCCCCTGACAATCTATCCCCAACACTTCCTGCAGCTAGCTGCAAACTCTATAGCTTATCCCATCAGCATAATTATTAACAGATCAATTAAAGAATCCCTTGTCCCAGACATCTGGAAAAAAGCATTCATTCTCCCCTTACACAAAGGCGGCACCAACACAAACACCACAAACTTTTGGCTCATAGCAATTCTCTCACCCCTTTCTAAAATACTGGAAAAATGCATCCATGCCCAACTCCTCAAACACCTGCTTGAAAACCAAATTCTGTCACCCACTCAGCATGGTTTCAGACCAGGACACAGCACTACTGCCATCCTCTCCTTCCCTGATACAGTTAACTGAGCACTGAATTCTGGCAAAATAATTGCTTCTCTTATCCTAGACCTCTCCAAAGCCTTTGATACCATTTCCTATACCATCCTCCTCTCTAGACTATCCACCCTCCACTTTTCCCCACCTACCCTACAATGGATCAATGGCCATCTCTCCAATAAGCAGCAATCCACCAAATGGCAGCAATCTTACTTTCCCTTCCTCAATACTTCCACAGGGGTACCCCAAGGCTCCATACTTGGGCCTCTCTTATTTAGAATCTTTATTAACAACTTTCACTCCACTCTTCCGCAGTGCTCAGTAATCCAGTATGCTGATGACTCTGCAATACTATGCACTGCAAATTCCAGCTCTGAACTCCAGCAAATCAGCCAGAATGCCCTCATCTCTACTGAATATTGGATGCTTAACAATCAACTTGCCCTAAATCTGAAAAAAAAACTAAACTAGTACTTTTTACCCCTAAGAAAACCACTCCCCTAGATAAAAAACCCTTCACTATACAAGCCCAAGACAATACCACTATAGAAGTTGCCCAACACACTAAACTACTAGTATAGATAAAAACCTTAACTTTGGCCTACACATAAACAATAACATCAAAAAACACACCAAAAGCTCAGTATGCTCTACAGGCACCAACACTTTCTTAGCCTCTCTGCTAGACAAACCCTTGCAACCACCTTTTTATTACCCTCTCTCCTTTATGGTGCTCCTCTCCTCACTAATATCCAAAATTCTGCAAAATCCAAATTTGATATGTGTTACAACAGAATAGCCAAATTTGCCACCAAGGCCAAATTCTCATCCCTCCACTGTAACTCACTGAAACAATTAGGCTGGTTGGAACTCCTCCACCATCTCTCATTCATCCACCTAACTACAGCCCACAAAATAATCTACAGAACCGACTGTCCTGCTCTCTCGACACTACTTGCCCAATACCAACCCAGCAGACAACTAAGATCTGAAAATCACCTACTTTTAAAAGTAGAAAAGCCCACCTTACCTGCTGGTCAACTCCTCTATTCCTTCACCGTCGCCAAACTATGGAACTCACTTCCACCTTCTATAAGAAACACAGGCAACAATGCCACCTTTAAACAAATATTGAAAAATCATCTCAACTCCTCCTGGCTATGTACCTGCTCTATAACTTAACCTCCTCCTTCTTCTTATATGATAACTAAACTCCTATGCTTTTTTCTACTGCTGACTGATGACATTTTCTCCATAATTATTACTTTTCATCACTTGATGATACTGGCACAATAATGCTGATTAATATATCTCTATTTATACCTCTCAGATTGAATTCATCTGGCAACTAACAAAATTCCTGCTTTTATGTATATATTCTATATATATTACAGTAATCACTATGTGTAACACTGTATCTACTTTTGTACAAATTAATGTTTAATATTTTCTGCATCTATGTTCTTGTCAGTGCTTTTCTCCCCGGTCCTCCACTGAAAATGGGCTCTTTTAGACCCAGTGGACTTTCCCAGTAAACAAATGCAATAAAATACATAAATAACAACAATGTAAAGCTGAGTTTATGAATGACATCTGTGAAGCTGTAAAAAGCTGAAGACATTTTGAATATCTACCCATTCTGAATCCAGGTTTGGAAAAATAACTTGTTAGTTATTGTGAAAAGTTAAATGCAGGCTACCCTTTGCAGTTTTTTTATTCAATGAAGTCTAAAGGTGTAAAAAGTATAATTGTTAGAAACTGGAAAACTAAGCACAGCAATCCTGACTTGCATGCTGTTATTGGTAAAGGTGTCTTATTTATTAGTAAAGTTTAAGTAATTTTAAAGTTATATTAGGACATACTAAATTATTTTTACAGAGAACACAAATTACTATAGTACCAACACTTGTAAATGCAAACATTACAGATTTATTAATAAGATACCACATATATACATACAATACTTGAAAATACATTTTAGACTTTATGGAAGATTTAACTGATTAACTGGAAGGGAGGTTTATTTTGTGACATGTTTAATATGAAAGAAAAAACAGAACCAGCAAACGTGGATCCTGAAAACAGCAATTTATTGTGCCAGGTTAAAAAACCCACACATAAGCAACACTTTTTGCAACAGACCGGTTTCGGTAGGATATACACAACCTTCTTCAGTGAAAATCATTTGATATGTACAGCATTTTACAGTGGAAAGAACCAAAAGAAGCTTGAATGAAAGAATATATGAACATTTGTATTATGTGAAAACAGTAATAATATGAATGCATTATACAGACATACTTTGCAATATTATAATAAAAATGGTTTTATGTGTCTGACAGCATTTATTTGAGATAAAATAAGAATGAGTTGGATTCCTTACTAGATGTTAAAGAGGTTGAGTGGCAGATAAAATGTAATGCAACAGCATATCCAGGTCTTAATGATTTTATTACTAGAAAGGCCACGTTCAAGTAACAAAGTTACAGTAAGCCCTTTAGTTTATGCAAATTCTACTATACGTCAGGCTTTAATTGATGAAAATTTAAGTGTGGTATTGTTGTTTTGTGCAGATCATTTCAAAGAGGTCTTCATTAAAGAAGGATGACAGTGCTTAATATCTGAATGATCTTCTGATCTTTTTCGCTCTCCTTTTTATGTATTATTGTACAAATATCAGATCTCCATGCTTTTGAGTCCTGAAATGGGAATCTTGACTATTTTAAGAAAAATAAATTACAATTATAAAAGCTTCTTTGCATTTTGGAGGGTTGCAAAAGGGATACACCAGGTATGGACTATGTTGTGTGAATCTCTGTCTTATATGTGCATCTTGCAGTTTAAGGCTGCAGCAAACAAACTGTCCATAAATAAACATGGTCCACCTGGTGATGGATCCCACCACCCCACCTAAATTTAAGCCTCTTGTAACTTATACTGTGACTGTTACTGTAGCTTCCAGTCATTACAGTTAGTCCACAATATTTTTGTGTCTTTATATAAACAGAATGAAATCAGGTTTAACTGCAAAACACTAAAGCAGACAAACACCATTACAAATAGTAAGTATAAGAAATGCAAGTTCTATTGAATTGTATGATCTTGTCTAAAATGCCAAATTATTTTAAATCTCTTGTTCTTACTATTGCTTAGGTAGCCCAGATTCTAGAATTTTGCAAGATTATCAATAGAAATGGAAAAATGAAGGTGCTAAGCATATGTCCACAAAACAAACAGTGGCTAAATGAGCAGTTTAGATTCATTTGTAACATTTTGATTGATTAGCCTACAGGGTAATCTTGTGTTAATGCCACTTAACTGGGTGGGTAAAGGGACAAAAACATAAAATGTGTTGCATGAAACTCATAGATATCAACTGATCTAGTACAAAGAAGGTTTGCACTTTGCTCCAGGCAATCAGCAAAGTGAAATAATGCATTGAGAGCACTAGAGCACCAGGATGATAGTAGTGAGCATTACCAGTACTTAATAAAAACAAATACTTTGGCTATTTTAAAATACAAATGTGGATATGAGTATCAAGCATGTGAATGGGTTTTGGAGTATAATATACTAGAAGCATCAGATAATCAGTTTTAGAGTAAGGGAACACTGAAATATATCTTAAAATATTTATATATGGACTGCTGGTATGTGTGTTTAGGGTAGTAAAGGGACTGAATGAGACAGCCTTGTTTCAAACTTTGGAATGACCTACTTTTCTTTCTAGTTTTAATTAAGGGTGTAGCATAATTCAAGTTACCAGTGCCATGTGATTTATTGCAATATCCACACCTACATTATTTCTTAAGTAACCATCATGGAGACTCTTGTACCTTAAAATTAATTTCTGTTCATATCGAAAAATATAAATGTCCATCTTTTTAACCTACGAACATAGTCCAGATCTGTACACATTGGTAGCTTCTTAGTAAATCTTCTTTGTTTCATCTCTAAAAGATTAGCTTTTATAACTCTGTTGCAACAAAAAGATGTTATTTAAAAGACTATTTGCTGTTTATTAAAATATACAATGCCCAAAGTGTTTTACCATATTAGTAAGTTGTATAGTTATTTAATAGCAATAGGGTGTTGCTATAATTACCAGTGACTACTGTTTTGCAATTTTTATACTAAAATTAAAACCCATTGTTTTACCCAAGCATTATTTTTCCTAACTGGGCATTCAGTAAGACCACATCTCAAAAACATGTAATAATGGTACCAATTTACTATCATTCACATATTTTGAAATATTACAACTGTTGCAAGTGAATAACGTAAAAAGCTCATATTAAGCTAAATTGGACCAAGAAATTACCCTTGTGGTACTTTGGCCTTAATGTATGCTCAGTCTGAGAAGTATCCCAAAATATTTGCACATAGTGTTCTACCTTCTAGCCAACTGGGTAGATATCCATTTAACAATAAATGAAATAAATTTAAGAGAATTTAGGATGTTAATAATTCTGGAATCGGGGAATATACTGAATGTCTTGTCACAATTGAAATATACTGATGGACAAACCAGAGTCCAAGGTATAGCTAACATAGTCATGGAAATCCACCAGGTTAGTCAGGATGGAGCTTCCCTATATGAAACCATGTTGAAACCATGCTGAAAAATAGTCACTGTTTGAGATCTTCCTTTAGAAGTGAAATAAAGCACTGTTCACAAAACTTGCCAAAAATCCCTGTAAGGCTAATTGGGTGATGATTTTGATAGTTTCCCTTCTACCTATTATATAAATGTACACTATCCATTATATTTGATTGTTTCCATGGTCATGGTACAGTTCCATACTTGAGTACAAAATTATATCCTATGTTAACATATTAGTCAGAACTTCTTTGAGCAAGTGAATGAAAAGACATGTTGTTGAGGGCAAGGTTTACTGTTTTTTAACCATACCATATTTTTCTAAATAACTGGTCAGGATGAACCAGATGTGAAGACTTCCAAGATGGCTGCACACTGATCAACAGCTAATTTCAACTCGCCAGTTTGAAAAAAAAAAAAAACGAAAAACAGGGGCTAGTAATTCTGCCAGCTTAGTAAAATTCAGTTACTGGCTAGTACGTTCACTGCCTGGAAACTAACAAAGAAAAAACTTAGAGAGCCTGAAGGAAAATCAGCTAGAAAAGGTGAAATAAAACAATGACTGGGAAGAATCCTGCAGCTGTTCACCAAAAAGCAATTTAAGCTTCAGCTTTTGTTCAAGAGATAACTTCCAAAAATTTAGAGGGAAAAATCTAATTTACTCCAAGCTGATTAAAACAAATGAAACATTGAAGAAGTATATCAATTCAAATAAATGACTGGAAAATGGAAGAAGTTTTAAGCAGCTATTCAGATGAACTAATAAAACTTTAAAAAACAGAGGTTGAAATGAAGAAAAATCTGGTTGAGTAAACTCTCAAGAAGACCTAATTCAAAACATGGTAACGTTAGAGGCCACAACACACAGAGAAAACCTGAGATTTTATGCTGCACCAGAGAAACTGGGAGAAACAGATTGTATTAATTTTAGAAAAGCATAAATAAGCAACTGGGCTTGTTTTCCACATCAGGATTTGTTAATTGAAAGGGCACATCGAGTGTATGTTCCAAACCTGGTCATGTGCAATAGGCAAGACCTGTCTGAATAAAGATGAAATCATACAAGCAGAAAGAGTTGATCCTGACAAAAAATTGTGGTAGAAAGACAAAGTATTAAACATTGGAGATGATAGAATGTTTGTGGAAAATGATTATTCACTGTACACCAGTGAAGTTAATTTATTCCAGCAATCAGGGAATGTCAAGAGGTAGGTGGGAGATTCAAGCTACTGTATCCAGCTGTCTTTAGAATATATTTTTTCTGGAGGATCAAAGACACTTTCGACGCAGAACAGGCTAAGGAGGAAATACAAAAGCTTGCCCAACAAAAAGTGAACCATCAAACAGAAGTGGACTCTGCTTCTCATTCTTCGGACAATAAAGCTCATACAGAGACTATGCCAGTGAAACATTTTCCAATGTTCCAATGGAAAATGTTTGAGAAACAAAAAAGGCATAGGAGCTGACCAGAAGATATGGGAGTACCTTGGATTTGAACCAGAGTATAGTGTTGGGAGATGGAGGTGAAACAGAAGAAGACCAGCAACACTGAAATTAGTGAGTAAATGTAAGACTATAAAGTCCCAATCACATCTGTGAAATATGGCCGTACAAGAAAAAGTGGCTGAGAAACACTGGACTTTTGTTGACTTTGTTAAACTTTTGGGTACACTGAAAAGCATATTCCCCACTTCATGTAATTAATGTTTAGAAGGACCATAAAAGGAAAAAAAGTGACACTAACACAATGCTTGTTCTTAACAGTATTTACATATACATTTCATGATACAAACTGTATGCTATATAGCAAAGCAGATTTGTGTAGTATGTAGTCAGGGGTATTTAAAACAGGGTGTGAGGGTGAGTCTTTTCTGTTACTGTTGTATATGATAAAGATACTAAAGTAAGCATGTACCTTTTTAGTTTTTAAGAAATGTAGTACATTACAATGTAAAAAAAGAGAAAAAAGGCTAGACAAAAGCATGTTCAAGTTAATATGCTATAATCCTGGAATGTTGGAATGGAGGATGGGGTCTAAAAGTGTACTGATAATAATATATGTATATATATGAGTTCAGATTTTTATTTTATTTCTGCATGGATGAATGCCTGGATTAATGCCCTTGGCTTGATCTCAAAACATGGTGAATGTAATGGGAAGGGATGAGACTCTTGCACATGAAATGATATTATTTTTTTTTTAGCAAAAAATGTTCACTGTTTGTCAAGAAGTCTGTAGCTTAGGGCAGTTGTACATTCTGTTCTTATGTTTCCATGGAGACAAGCTGACTACAAGTGCAAGCAATTAATCTTGAGAGTTTGACCATTGTTTGCTGAGGCATATGTAAAATTTAAAGGTACAAGGACAAGCAGCTCAGTAAAAAATAAAGTCTGATATTATTGGAAGTAAATAAGATACAGTTTTCCTAGCAGCCTAAATAATTCATTGCATTTATGAACACTGTATAATTTAGCTTTATTTAAAGGCAGCCAGTGCACTTTTTCTTAAGGCTAAAAGTTAATGTTTTCAGAAAGTATACAAGCCATATCTGGAAGGGGAATAAACATAAAAAAAGAATTGACAGAAACCAATGTAACTGAGAGCACAGGCTGTAACGCGTGCTTTAGCATGGATAATCTTCATTTTAGGTTAGGTAATGCCTGTGGTTGCAGCTGTCAATTTGGGATAATTGTTCTTATCAGGAGGGTTAAACTTCATTATTTGAAGATTGCATAGCTGTATGTGTTTTTTAAGTTAAAAAGTTCTGGAAGGTGTTTTCATTTTTTTGTTTGAGGGTTTTCAGTAAAGTAAAAAGTCTTGAAAATCTGACTTAGTTTCAAATGGAGATGACAACTGCATAAAAGATCAGACTGGCAAACATTAGTGTATGCATACAACACAAAAGTTGGAAACAGACATTAAAAAAACTGTCAAGTGGGAATAAGACTGTCTTATGATAATGGCTAAGCTATCCGTATTATTTTGGAATGTAAATGGACTCACAGCTATAGACAAAACAAATGAATTACATTAAGAAATGCAGAATCAATTAGCAATGCTGCAGGAGACACATTTGGAAAGAAATGAGCACGTGAATTTGATAAAGAAAAGATTTCAGGATGGATATTCAGTAGAATATTAGGCACAGAGGAAAAGGGGAGTAATTATAGTAATTGCTATAGGAGCTCTAATAGTGATAGAAAAGGAAAAAAGGATAATGGTAGATGTATGGTAGTAAGGGGCTAACTGTCAAGGGAGGAGGGTTACACTGGCATGTATTTATAGTTCACCTTAAACCTCTATTATGGAACTTAAGATATTTATTTATTATTTTTTTTAGAAATAATCAGCTTCCAGCAGGGAATATTACTTATAGATGGGGACTGGGACTTGATTTTCAAATATAGGTATGTATCTTGGAGACCTAGAAGGGAAAATATGATAAAAGAATATATATTTCTGAAGAAATTTATGAAAATATTTGGAACACAAGAAGTGAATTCAGTAGTAGAAACTCAGAGAGAATTTATATATTATTCCCCAAAATATAATAATTAGGCTAGACTAGACAGAAATTCTATTTCGCAGAAACATCTGCATTTAATTAAAAGCTTTGTTACACATCCAATAACTATTTCAGATCATACACCCATGAAAACTGTCATACGAATGCAAGGTAATGAAGAAAAAATGAGACACTTGTGCTTTCCCACCTACCTGTTAAAAGGAGAGGAATTTAGGAAATCGGTAGTGGAAATTATTCAAAGCTATTAGGGAATATATAAATTTCTTCAGAAGTTATACCTAGTGAATAGGATAAATTTAAAGTGGAGTTTAAAAATATGGTAGAAATGAAAGAAGAAGAAATATGGTTAAGAACTAACAGAAATTAAAGGAGCTGACAAAGATTAAATAATACGAGAAAAAAGGGAAATCTCACAGAACAAGAAGAAGCATGACTGCAGGGAAATAAAGAGGAAATAAGGGAGTGTCTGGATAATATGCATACGTTTAGAAAGATTGCTGTTAAGCATCTGTTTCTGATAATAACTCCAGAGCACAAAAACGTTTAGCACAATGGTTCAGGCAACAGAAAGTAGCAAGGGTTTTTGACATACTTAGGGAGCCTCTAACAAGAAAAATAACCAGAGAAATATTAGAGATATTTTGAAATTTTATGAACAACTGTATAAAGCAGAGAAATGTGGAAATCAAGAAAAGCACAAATGGAACTGTTTATGAAAGACTTAGGTAAGCCAAGGTTAGAGGCAGATGATGCTCAACAATTCACATTTAAGATGAGAGGATATGATATAAAATGCTGATGTCTAATCAATATGCAGGAAAATCTCTAGGAACAGATGGTATTCCTATGAAAGCATGAAAGCTAGAGGGAGAAAAGTGATAAGGATCTAGAAGGTTTTGTTTAACAGTATTTTAAAAGGAGGACAAGCACCAACATCTTGGAAGAAAGATGTAGTGGCTGTATTACCTAAAGACGGTAAATACCCATAAGACCCAGATTTAAATACCCATAAGACCCAGATTCGTATAGACCGATTTCAATTTTAAATCATGATTATAAAGTGTTTATGTCTATAATCGTTAAAAGAATGGCAAATGTTTTCCAAAATTGATAGATATGGATCAATATGGTTTTGTGGAGGGAAGATAAACATTTGACAACATTAATAGAACAATGATGATCCAGATGAAAGCATAATGTAAGGAAATACCACTGGTGTTGGTGGGTCTTGATGCATAGAAAGAATATGACAGAGTATCCTGGGACTCTATCAGTAGGACAAGGGAATCATTTTCATTCTCTGATACATGCATATATGATATATGCAGGATCAGAGACAAGAATTAAAGTGGGAAGGTTCCTCTCTAATAAGATGTGTCTGAACAGAGTAGTGTCTGAACACAGTAAACAGGCAGGGGTGTCTTCTTTCTCCTTTATCACTTGCTTTATATTTAGAGCCATTGGAAAAGAAAATAAGGGACTCAGAAATTCAAGGATATAATTGGTATGGCAAAAAAAGAAAAGTTGGCTTTATTTGCAGACAATAATATTTTGTATCTGATAAAAACAGAAAAAGACATCTAAGTATTGTGGAACATTCTGAGACAGTTTCAAGTCTTTTCGGGATATAAAACTAATGAAGATAAAACAAAGGTTATAGCTGTAAATATGTACCCGCACATGAATTAGGTCAGCAATACAAATATTTATGACAACACAATAAAATGAAGTATTTAAGAGTATGGATTAAAAAGGCTTTTGTTATGGCAACTAAAGATATGTGGAAAGAGACTAAACAAAAGATAATACAAAAACCGAGTAACTGGAATCACTTGTTTATGGATATCAAGATACAAGCAGTAAAAATGTTTTAGACCCTTTAGTTTTATATACAGGTTGGACATCTTTTTATCAACCAGAGGAGAAGTTGCGGACAATAATTAATAAAGACCTGGTGGAAATTATCTGGGAGTGGAAGAGGGCAATGGTTAAGTGGGTAAGTTTATCACTCCACTAGAACAAGGTTGTTTAGGATTACCTGATTTGAAGGGATACTTTAAGCTATACAATCAAGACTCATATACATAACACAAGCAGAAAGCTATAATTCAAAGTGGAAAAGGATGATGATGATGAAAAAGGGGGACCTCAAGAAATAAAGAGAAAGTGGGATTTTGGATGCGGATCATTAAGGGAAATAGCAACAGCTATGTGAATATTATAATCGTAAGGTAGCAAAAAGTATTCTAAGAACTAATCCAACACAAGAATGGAGAAAGGAAATGTTGCCAATCAGGAGAACTGCATTTTGGGATACAGAGAATAGGCAAGGAGGGGTTGGAATTTATTGGAGAAAACTGGCAAAGGAACCAAGGTATTGGGAACAAATAACTACAGAGGGAAAGAATGGCAAGAGGCCAAGAAGATATTTAACCTGCAGGCTAATAACTGCCTTTCCTAACAGGGATTGATATCAGACTGTAGGCAAAGAGAAAGTGATAGGGAATCCTAAGTGAAATACCTGCTCTTGTAGAGTTTTTAATTGAATCTTGAACAGAAGATGCTTTTAAAAAGAGATAATTAGTAGAGTATATAAAATATTGCACTATAAGAATCAATCAGATGACATTCTAAAAGATTGGGAAGAGAGACTGGATAAGCAATTTACAAGGGAACAATCAGAGAACATAGACATGACTCCCAAGTATGGGACAAAGTCTAGAAAATATAGTATTTTTGTTTGGAAGTGTTTGCATAGGTATTTTTATATACCAAACAGACTCCAAAAAATTTTCCTCAGGTAGATGGCAAATGTTGGAAGTGTGATGGAGAGGAAACAGATAACTGAAAACATACGTTTTGAGGGTGTAATGAGTTGTCAGACTTTAAAAATTCCTTACAGAGTACTCTGTCAGAAATACCAAGTGAGCAAATGGGTGTAACTAAGATAATGATTATTTTGTACTGAGACACAGGATCTGAATTGCCTAGAAATAGCAAGGCCTTTTTAAGTTTAATTCTGATGCCTGCCAAAAAAAAGCAACCAACAGAAAATGGAAATCAAAGTCTAATCCAACTATATTCGAAAGATTAAGCATTATAACAGAGATAAAATAACTGGAAGTGGGATTTTTAGAAAAGGGTAGGAGCAAATTACATAGAAATTACATAGAAATAAATGGAAATTATGGGAACAATGCATGCAAAATAATACTCTGGAGGAGGACTGAGGTTTAAGGGAAGGCAGGAATTGAGTAATTTGTGTAATGTTGGGATGATAATAGTTATACAAAAGAACACATGTCATGTGTAATGTATATAACTGAGAGCAAGTTAATATTTTTTTTTTGTTTCTTATAAAATGTATGTTGCCTATGTCTTTAGTGATAATTTAATAAATGTGTTAAAAAAGAAGAACCAAATGTTTTACAGGGTTAATATCGAAGGACATTAAAGAATTTACAGAGATACTGGTAAAATATGCATTAAATATCCATGCACATCCTTAACACAGAAGCGATTATGCAGAAGATGTCCAATGCAGGACATAATGCAACTCTAAATTAACATATCTGTCGTAACTCTTTTTGTCTAGTTTTGTGATTGATCCCTCTTTATATTTAATATAAGAACTAGAAATAAATTGTTTAGTAATCGAGCAGAGGTGTTGTATTGTGTTTTCTGTTCATCAGGTTACCATGTTTTGAAACATCCACTGTAACACCATTTATTTCTTTTTTTTTTCTTTTTCTAATTGCTCTTCAACCAAGGAGTGTCTTCAGTCAGCTTTGTATCATTATACAGTTTTGTTTCTAATGCAGTTTCACATAGGTTCTCAAAATGTGACCAAGATGCAGCACTTCAATGGGCCTAGTACATACTATGTGACTTGTCTTTTAATCTTTCAAGATTAAGCTTCCCATAATCATATGTAACTTCACAATGATAGGCTGAGTAGATAGTGAGAATCAGCTTCATCCATTAATTCAGCTCTATGTGTTGATTATTATTCTATGTATCAAGAAATTGTGTGTGCCACATCTACTGTGATACGGGTACTTAAATCAATCCTTACTACACATAGAATATCTGTGCAAGTTATGTTACACAGCAGCCCATATCTTGTTACTCAAAATGTATGTATTTCTCGAAATCTTATTAGTTTCATGGCATTACTCTTGAGTTTAAGACACCTGCAATCTAATGGGCAAGTGAAATGTACACTACAATAAAATGAAGTCATTTGATATGTCACCTCAATTAGGTATTTGTCTTGCATTGCTAGACCATCTTTACAAGCTGTAGGTTTTTCATCTTCACAGCTATAGTTGGGAGGAATGTTAAGATCCAAGCTGATATTGTTATGTTGTCAATGTGTACCAGAACGTAGAAAACAAACTTAAGAACTGTTGGTGAAAATGTGCTAAAAACGACTTGCAGCTACAAGAAGAGAAAGAGTCAGAGTAGCATTAGATTATAATTTTGAGTAGAAATCTCACATGCGTACCACTGTATTTGGTCAAGCTAGAGTGCAACACCACTCGTAGCTCATGGAGAAGCTAAAAAGGCTCATACATTTGCAGAAATTGCCTGATCCAGTCTATGAACAAAAGTTCAGTGCCTAAGATATCCAAGCTGTCCAAGTTCCCATGATCGTCTCTTTGACAGAAAAGTTAAGACTTCAAAACTGACTTCAAGAATTATCATGAGTTGTATAGGTGATGCAGTTAAAGAACCATTACCTTCTAATTCAATCAGAATGCGTGGTAATTCCTCATCTACCTTTAGTGGCTCCTCTATCATATATAATAGACACAAGGTAAAGTCATTCAGATTTAATGATAGTCCATAACATTCACAGGTAATGTGCATATCATTTATTGGGTTTATTATAACTATATTATTCCATGACTCACTAAAACAGTGTAAAAAGAATTATCAGTACAATATATAAAGTGTACAATACTATACATTTTACACAAAGAGATACAATCTTTAGGTTTGCTGTAATAAAAGGGGATGTAGTATTCATTAAAGATTGATACATAGAGAAGTGAGTCATGTGGTCCTGAGCACTTGTGGGTAAACTGCTGAGCTAATAGTATGTTTGTCTCATGTCTCTTTATTGGTAAGGATTTATGCTAATGTGGTGTTTAACATATTAACTCTTCTAACAAAAGTTATGTTTGGAAGACATAAAAGGCCCTAATGATCTTTTGATTGCATTGGTGATTGAAAGTGATTTTGTTGATTTCTGATAGAATTGTTGCCTTCTTCACTAAGTGGTAGTTGTAAGTATACAGGTAATGTTGTTCCATTCATGTATGTATTTACAGTTTCGCAGGCTTAGAAAGTAATGGTGGAGAGGAGAGTAAGAAGGAAAAGGAATGAGACCTTTGCAACAGTCTTCTAGGGTGGCAGATGACTGGAGACAAAGTTAGAACCTTAGGCACCCTTTTCAAACATAACCATTGTGCCAGTGGTCCTTAAGCAGAGAGAAGAGTCAGCCAGAAGACATCATCTGTAGCTCTAGTGGATAATGGTCAATATAAAATGGAGCTTAGTAGTGGTTGCTCCAAGAAGATGGTTGTAATTTATTTGTATAAATTGTTTTTCAGAATGAGAAGAACAAAGTACACCCACCAGGTGAAAGTAAAATCAGAAATACATTTTTCATTCAAGTTGACCTGATGAAGCATCTTATAGGTTCATAGGTAGGTACTAGGCTATTGGCCCTAGGGCCTATATAAGCCTAGCAAAAAAGGTACTCTGGCTTTCACCACCCAAGAAAATTATTTTCCTGTGCCTCTGTCGAGCAGAGCCACAGAGGTGAACTCCAGGGTGAATTTCCTAATTTCCCATCCAGTCATCAAGATTTTTCTTGAAGAGTGCTGAGGAGATTTGTTTGATATAGATAGGTAGTATGTTCCAGAGTATGGGAAGTCTCTGGGACAGGAATCTATCCTTCCAGCATGTTGTGTTCATTGTCGTGACAAGGTTTAGGTCCCTAAAGTGTGTAGCTCCGAGGGATTGGGATTTCTTTAAGTGGAGCATGTCCAACAGCTCTGGATTTGACATAGCTTTGTATGTTAGGCAGAGATCGCCTCTGAGTAGGCGATATGCAACGGAGTAAAGCTGGAGTTTTTTTAGATGGTCTGCATAGGGCATCTGTTTGAGGCCAGTAATCCTCTTTGTGAGGTATTTCTGCGGCCTTTCCAGTTGTTGTAGATGTCTTGTGAGGTACATACCAAAAGGGGTGTTGTAGTCTATAATGGGTCTAATGAGTGACAAGTAGAGGGGAACAATTACCTCTTTTTCCTGGATGAGAAACCTTTTGTGATGAGGTGTGCCAAGTAGAAGGATTTCCTGACTACTGTGGCAATGTGATTATCAAAGGAGAGACTACTGTCCACCTGTGTCCCACAGTCTCTTATCACACTTTCGGTGTTAAGTAGACTACCACCTATGTGATAGCTCATGGGTACAGAGTTTTTACCAAAGGGATGACAATACACATTTTGGCATTGAGCTTGAGGTCATGGCTTTGACACCAGGCATCTGTCTCAGTGAGGCCCTTTTGTAGGATGTCCATATCATTAGGAGTTTCGGTTATGGCTCCTAGTTTGCAGTCGTCTGCGAACATAGGTAGACAAAGACCTTCTGTGTTAGCCTGTACTTCAGAAAAGTAGATACCAAACAGCAGAGGGCCCAGGACTGAACCCTGTGGTACTCCACTTGTCACTGGTCTGAAGTCAGATTTGGAGTCTACTTTCACAGTGTGGGTTCTGTCAGTGAGACAGTTGGCAACCTATCTTGTGACATAGGGATTTATACCTAGTTCAATGAGTTTATCTACAATTCCAGAGTGGGGGATAGTGTCAAAAGCCTTGGCGAGATCTAGATAGGCTGTGTGAACTACCTTACCCTCGTCTACGGCTTTGGTGACTGCTTCAAAGAAGCCTTTCAGGTTTAGGAGACATGATCTGCCTTTTACAAACCTGAACTGGGTGGGGTCCAGAGTTTGGAGATTACCAATGTTTTTATTTATAAATTCCATAATGATACATTCCATGGCCTAGCAGACCAGGCTCGTTAGGCTAATGGGGTGGTAGCTCCCAGGGTCCGTGGTGGCTCCCCCTTTGTGGAGTGGGATAACCGTCACTGTGCACCATTCAGTGAGCACAAAGCCTAAGGTGAGGCTATGATTTAACATGGTGCTTAGGTGGGGTGCCAGTTCATTCTGCAGTTCCTGTAGAACGCAACCTGGGATGTTGTCAGGTCCCATGGATGCTGTGTTCTTGGCTTTGCAGGAACTTTGCATTCTTCCAGTATAGAGATGGGCCCTTTATGGGGTGAGAGGGGGGTTAAAGTTAGCACTGAACCTATCTGCCAGGATGTTGGCAATATCAGTTGGTTCTGTACAGTCCCATTGTGCTGCAACGCAGCGCAGATCTGAATGTTGCCATTGAGATTCTTGACATAGTTATAGAATGCTTTGTGGTTATCTTTAGAATCAGTGGCGATTTTGTTTTTGTAACTAGCTTTGGAGGATTTTATGAGGGACCTCAGCTTCTTACTGAAAGTGTTTAGCTTGCAGTTAATTTCTATTTTTATTAAAGCTACCCAATCGAAGAGTAGGTCTGTATTTATCATAGCCAATTAGTTTTTTGGTATTTTTGAATTTCAAGGCGAGACCAAGTCCTCAGCGACCACGATGCGCAAATATCTCAGGATAATGCAGTTAATGAGAGTGAGTTATAACTGATATTATATGAAATGAACACATACAGTTGCAAAAACTCCTTTCAACTGTATTTATTTTCGAGGTACGTACCTATTTTCATTCTTGATTTTACCCTTCACGTGATGCACCAATTTTGGAAGTGCGTTATCTGTTTTCAGTTTTGTTTCACTTCGCCCTTTCATTTGGGTTTCTGAGTACTCCTTTTTTTCACACAAATTTGAAGATCGTTAGTACACAGGAATCCATATTATAGGCCCAGTATTCTTGTGGCACCATAGGTTCATAGGTTCATACTAGGCTATCCGTCCTAGGGCATTTATAAGCCTAGCCAAAGTGTGTTTGGCTTTCGCCACCCATTTTAAATTAATTTTGCTATGCCCTTTTTCGAGGTTAGTATACTGTGCCTCTGTCTAACAGTGACACAGAAGTGATACCCGGGGTAAACCTACAATCTCCCATCCACTCATCAAGATTCCTCTTGAAGAGAGTCAATGAGGGACTCTGCCTAACCTGGACTGGGATTTTATTCCAGAGTGAAGGGAGCCTCTGGGTTATGAATCTGTCCCTCCAGCATGTCCTATTTATTTCAGTGCTGGGGTTCAAGTCTCTCGAGCGCGTGGCTCGATGGGATTTGGATTTTCTGAGGTGCAGCATGTCCATTAATTCCGGGTTAGACATGACTTTATACGTCAGGCACAGATCACCTCTGAGCAGGCTGTATGCCACTGAGTAGAGCTGGAGTTTCTTTAACCGGGCAGCATATGGCATCTGTTTGAGCCCTTTGATCCTCTTGGTGAGGTACTTTTGGGGTCTTTCGAGTTGCTGCAGGTGTCTGGTAAGCTACATCCCAAAAGGGGCATTGTACTCAATTATGGGCCTGATGAGGGATGAGTAAAGAGGCACAATGACCTCCCCTGATCTAGATGTGAATCCCTTCATGATTAGGTGGGCTATATAAAATGTTTTTCTAACCACTTTGGCCACGTGGTTGTCAAATGAGAGATTGCTATCAACTTGGGTCCCCAGGTCACTAATTACTTCTTCTGTACTTAATGGATTACCACCTATGTGGTAATTTGTGGGCACTTTGTTTTTGCCAAAGGGGATGACTATACACTTTTTGGCGTTTAGCTTGAGGCCATGGCTCTGGCACCAGTTGTCTGTTTCTATGAGGCCCTTTTGGAGGATGCTTGTGTCAGCTGGAGAGTCGATTATGGTGCCCAGTTTACAGTCATCTGCGAACTTGGTCAGCCGCAGTCCTTCCGTGTTGGCCTGTACCTCCGAGAAATATATACCGAACAAGAGAGGTCCCAGGACTGAGCTTTGTGGGATGCCACTTGTAACTGGTTTGGAGTTTGACATGGCTCCAGCAATTCTAACCATGTGGGTTCTGTCCTTGAGCCAGTTTGCAACCCATCTAGTGACATAGGGTTTATATTTAAGCTGGTGAGCTTATCTATAATGCCCGAGTGGGGTATTGTATCGAAGGCTTTTGCGAGGTCCAGGTAGGCTGTGTGGACCACCTTCCCCTCGTCAATGGCCTTGGTGACTGTTTCAAAGAAATCGACCAGGTTTAAGAGGCAGGATCTGCCCTTAACAAAGCCGAACTGGGTAGGATCCAGTGTCTGTAGGTCCCCAATATCTTTATTTATGAGGTCCATGATGATCCTTTCCATAGCTTTGCAGACCACGCTAGTCAGGCTTATGGGGCGATAGTTTCCCGGATCCGTTGAGGCACCACCTTTGTGGAGAGGGACCACTGTTGCTATTCGCCACTCTTTGGGTACATATCCTGTAGTAAGGCTGAGATTGAACAGTAGTTTTATGTTTGGGTTTAGCTCTTCTTAGAGTTCATGTAGGATGCAGCCCGGGGCACCGTCTGGTCCCATTGATGCTGTGTTTTTTGCTTTGGAGAGGGCGGCTCTTACCTGAGCATCTGAGATGTCAGGGGGACAGCACTCTGCTGGGATAGATATTTGCCCATTTGGTGGGGAGGGGGGGGGAGAAGTTTGCGCTGAACCTGTCAGCTAGCATGTTGGCAATGTCCGTGGGTTCATTTAAAGACAGAGGACTCCAAAAATAAATTGCTTTGCAAATTAGATTTATTGCCAGCATTATTAATACGTATATGTTATGTCCTTTTTCGTTCTAAACGTGTGCTTCTGAGTAGTATCTCACAATTCTATTTGCTATTTGGTATATGAATTAAGTGTACAGATTTTTGGTTGGATATCCTTATTTATTTTTGAAGAACCTATGTAGCTATTTCTCTAGCAAGAGGTACTACTGCCACCTTTTCAGCTGCCCATACTGGAAGATTTCTTACTAAACTACGAGGCTTTTCACCCTACACTATAACCTTTATTAATGTAAATTACTTGTTTTCACTCGATTACTAAAAAAAAACTCGGTGCAGAACTGTTTATGCTTCTTCGATCACATGCTATTACATACGGACTGAATGCTTTACTCCAAAAGTTTCATATTAAGGAGAGTTTTCTTTCTACCAC
Source organism: Protopterus annectens (assembly GCF_019279795.1). Classification (NCBI taxonomy): domain Eukaryota; kingdom Metazoa; phylum Chordata; order Ceratodontiformes; family Protopteridae; genus Protopterus; species Protopterus annectens. The sequence goes on along the minus strand of NC_056725.1, from coordinate 1,775,446,057 downwards.
TTACGTTTAAAAAGAAGAGATAAATTCGCGGAACAGTAAGACGATTTGCTAACTTGCTTCCTTGACAATAGAAGAATCAACTTTCACAACAAGCTATTTTGACTAGTACAACTGGGTGCCCTTGAGCAGTGATGGGGAGGGGCACGATCCTATTGGATATTTTTTGACCAATATCGTTTCACGTCAAGCATCTGCCCTCACTATAGGAAGACGATTAAATCATGACCGTTGCTTAATTGGTAAATTTCGGTATGCTCGATAGGCTTATAGGGCAGTGCTGGTGGCGTTGATCAGTCAGGGACCGCCTCTGTTGGATTGCCAAAGTAACTTCGCTGCTAATAGAGTATTTGTTGGAATGTAGACGGTTCTGTGTATGTAATTGGAAAACTTATAAATGTGCCGTGCGTGATTTTCAGTTGTCGTGAGAGAAGCCGTATTGCTGTACATGGTAGTACAGGAGTGTACGAGTAACACTTACTGGTAGACGGCTTTGTTTTTTTATTCTGCCCACTGTGCAGCTGTTTAAGGTGGTTTCTCATTTGCCTGTAAATCACTGCCATGGCTGGACTACTGGTACGCAAAGGCATCAACTATGTTAAAAGCAAGGAGTTCCGCGACTATCTTATGAGGTAAGCTGTAAATCTGTTGAGGACATTTAGTCTCATTTCAATGTCACTGAGGTTTGACACTGTTTTAGAGATATGACAGTGTAACTTTAAGTGACAGTTGAGTTTATGAAATTTGAAATGCTGCTTGAGAGTGAGATAACAAACTCACTTTGTCAGGGGTAAGATTCGGGTTCGGAGATGACCCCGTAACCTTTTATGACCTAACGTAAGGCTCGTGTAAGTGGCAAGGTTTATATAACTTGAGTAATTGGTGTGCACTTGAGTGCATATACTGCACTAGCCCCGTAAAGCCTAGCTATTGTAGTCCCACTGTTATACCTAAACAGTCTTTTTTTCTTGCCTAATAAAGGACGTGGGATTAGGCTTTGAGGTAAATTTGCACTTGCCCATCTGTTCATCTGAATCTGATTTTAAGGGCAGTGAGCGCTGTCCTAGAGGAAAGGAGCTCTTTGTAGGAAATGTCTGCTACGAGAGATCTTAATTTATCTTTTTTTATATATGTAGTGGATCAAGCAGGGTTGTCATTTATGTCTCCCCCTGTAGGAGATGCATGAGGGATGAGGCCTTTAAAATGGTGTTTCTGTTCACTAAATTTTGAACTTATTTTGGAAGGAATTGTAGTACCAAGAGGCGAGCATCATTAAACCCTTTGTTGCTGTGGCTGCGAAGTGACACCCTACACCCAGTAGAGCTTACTTTTTCGCATAGACTTATTGTGCATCACCACATTTGGTATATGAAGTATATCTTAAAGTAGAGCCATAAATATAGTGGCAAGTATAGAGATCTTCCGGAACAATATTCAGTATTTGAACCAGGAATGGCTGAGAGTAGTTGAAACCAAATGAAAATTAACCACAGCCCAGGATAGTGGGCTATTTATATGTTGGTTTATAAAGCCCATTGAACATTTGGGAGAAATGGACAAATGTAGGTGCTGTAAAAATAATTGGAAAGTTGCACAACAATATAGTAGTAGTTTAGTTGAGAAGCATTAGAAACATGCTGTATTTCATCATTCTGTACAATGCTTTGTGTACATAACTTGGGATCACCTATTACCAACCAAGCCAAACAAAACATAGCTGTGAGAAAACAGTGTAGTCTATGAAAAAGGTGAAAGTAGCATTGATTAATATCGCTACTCGTAGTGATGCATTTTAAGATTTGCAGGTAGAGGGGAGAATAGTGTGGATGAAAAAAAAAATGTTCCAGTAGTAGCAGGAGTAAGAGTCTGATAGACTCCACTGATACATCTAACTCCATATGGATTGCAGGAGGAGTCAGTTTTAGGCATGTAGGTGCTGTCAACACTTTTTTTTTTTTTTTCTGGCTAACATTGAAGTTTGAAGCATAATTTCATTAACTTTAGTTATACACTAACTTGTCACTATTTGGTAACCCGAAAAATAAATGGGTAAGCAGAGTATTTGTCCATCAATGTGCATGTTAGCAAGCTGTCTTAATGTGGTAGGTATATGTGGGTTTAGTATCTGAATGTAGTAACAGAAGTTCTGTGTTCTTGTATACTGTTCGTGCTGACTCTTGTAACCAATTTTGTGTGATGGAATATGCAGTGGTTGTGACTTAAAATGGTTATAAATATTTTGTTATAAATTTCATGAGTTTGAGTTTTTTTGCAGGCTTGGGATGCAAGCCTTCAGCCATGTTTCCTAGTCCTACAGTATAAGGTTTGCTTATTGCCCAAGTAGGCTTCTCAGTATAGGAACAATACTAGGCAAGTATTCACTGGGACCATAGAAAGGCCTGGCCATATACACTTGTTTAAGTGTTAAAATTCTTGCCACTCTTTGACTACTTAATAGTGCCCACCTCCCAAATCAAGCAGGGCCATGTGTCACCCTGGTTTTGTTTACTCATCTTGTCAAAGTAGTACCCTGTGTGACATGTAGACATTGAGTTGAGCATCTTTTGAGTAAGTTTAAAGGAAGACTGCAGAGCCAATGTTTCTGCAGAGTAGTAGATCTAATAGGACTGGGTCTTTCATGACTCTCTAAAAAAAGTAAGACATGGGTCCCCTTGGAGCAGATCAATATAAGGAATGATCAGGATAATGGAAGATTTAAGGCCTTTTAATTAAGCTGTCAGAACCCTTCTAGCAGTGTGACTTTTATTTTAATGCTGGATTTATGCGTACTAAAGGGGTATTTTATTTGATTGGTCTGATAAGGGAACAGTACAGTGGTAAGAACTTCTTTGGGTCTCCCAAGATATTTCATTAGAAATTTAAATGGGGGTCAGATGGAAGGATTTCCTGCCAGTGATGAAAACATATTTCAGAACTGTCTACGTAGGTCAGGTCTCTTGACTTCATAAATTTTGAAGAGGAGGGGAGCGCCAGTTGTAATATACAAGATGGAAATAGCTTCTTTTTTTGCCAGACAGTTTTCTGAACACCTTTTTTGGGTGGCTTACTTTTGGTGAATGAATGGGAGCACTTTTGGTGAATGAATGGGAGCACTATCGGCAAGTTGGTCAACTGCACTTCAGGAATATTGACTTGGATGCAAAATAAATGGAAACTGAAGAGGGCCAAGTATTCCCAGTGGTACTCTTGATAGTTCCCATTTTAGACTTCTTTTGGATAACCAGTTTGCAGTGTGGTCAACCATGTGGGAATTTTCTATGTTCCTTTTCAATAACACCAGCATAGAGGGGTAGTGTCAAATCTTTGCCAGGTAAGGCTGGTTGGTGGGGATTCCGGGCCTTTACCTGGCTCTACAGAAGTGCCATCCTTGTGTAGAGGTGTTGTGGTGGTTGCTTTCCAGGGAAAGGATAGGCTGAGGTTGAGCAGTAAGAGGGTTCTGTCAGTGCATTGACACTGAGAATGCAGCCTGGTAGGTTGTGTAGTCCATAGTACAGTAGTTTAGCTTAGATTTGTTTCAAGGTGATCCAGAGTAAAAATTCTCTGGGATGGTGGATGCATCGGGGTGGGTATGTGGGGATGAAGTTAGTATTGGTTTGCATTCTTAGAATTATCCACTGATATGGATTAATTTGGTGCATTGAACCTTACCTAAATTCCTGACACGACTAAAAGATTTAAAACCTGTGTAACCCTGAGGTAGTAAAAAAAAAAAAAAAAAAAAAAGGGGGGGGGGGTGGGGGGGATGGATGTGGGTATGGTATGATGAAGTTAGTATTGGTTTGCATTCTTAGAATTATCCACCGATATGGATTAATTTGGTGCATTGAACCTTACCTAAATTCCTGACACGACTAAAAGATTTGTAGTTTGTAGTATATATAAAAACCATACGTGTGGCTATCTCCCATCCAGTCAAGGTTCCTTTTGAAGAGAGCCAAAGAGGCATTCTGCTTGACATGTATGGGCAGTCTATTCTGGAGAATGGGGAGTCTGTGCGACAGGAATCTTATCCCTCCAGCATGTTCTGTTCATTGTGATGAGCAGGCTTAGATACCTGGACCCCGTGGCTCTGAGGGATTGGGATTTCTTGAAGTGTAGCATGTCCAACAGTTCTGAGTTTGACATGGCCTTGTATATTAAGCAGAGACCGCCTCTGAGTAGACTATATGCGACAGAATATAGCTGGAGTTTAGAATGTCAGCATAGGGCATCTGCTTTAGGCCTGTGATTCTTTTAGTGAGTTATTTCTGTGGCCTTTCCAACTGTTGCAGATGTCTTGAGGTACATACCAAATGGGGTGTTGTACTCTATAATGGGTCTAATGAGGGATGAGTACAGTGGGGCAAGGACCTCCTCTTTCCTGGATGAAAAGCCCTTGGTAATGAGATGCATAGGATTTCCTGACTGTGGCGATATGGTTATCAAAGGAGACCACTGTCCACCTGTGTCCCTATGTCCCTTATCTCACTTGGTTTAGTGTACTGCCACTTGTGTGGCAATTCATGGGTACATGGTTTTTCCCAAAGGGATAACTATACACTGAGCTTGAGCCCCATGGTTCTGACACCAAGCATCTGTCTAAGGCCCTTTTGCAGAATATCCACAAGTTTGGGATTCAGTAATTGCTCCCAGTTTGCAGTCATCTGCGAACTTCCAGTCCCTTGGTGTTGGCCTGTACTTCGGAGAAGTAGATGCCAAACAAGTGGTCCTAGGACTGAACCTTGAGGTACTCCACCTGTCTGGAGCTGGATTTGGAGTCTGCTACTTTTACAGTGTGGGTTTTTTCAGTAAGCCCAGTTTAGGAAGTTTATCTATGATTCCAGAGTGGGGGGTGGTGGCAAGGCCTTGACGAGGTCCAGATAGGCTGTGTGGACAGTAATACCCTTGTCCACTGCTCTGGAGACTGATCCAAAGATGTCAAGTCAGGTTGAGGAGACGAGATAGACCCTGCATGAAACCAAACTGGGTGGGGTCCAGCATTTGAAGGTTGCCATTGTCTTTGTTTGTTTATAAGTTCCATGGCTTTGCAGATCAGGCTCATTAGGCTGATGGGATGGTAGTCCCAGTGTCCAAGGTGGACCCCCCCCCTTGTGGAGTGGGATAACTGTAGTTGTGCACCACTCATTGGGCATGAAACCAGAGTTGGTATTGAGGTGGGCCCTTTAGTGGGTGAGAAGGGAGTGAAATTGGCACAGTCTATCTTCTAGGATATTGGCAATATTCTTTATCAGTATATTTAGTGCCATTCTGTTGTAGCTCAGCATATCAGACTATTGCCATTTAGATTCTTGACATAACTATAGAATTCCTTGTGGTTGTCTAGAGTTTTTGGCAATTTTATTTTCATAACTAGCTTTGGAGGATTTTGAGGGATGTCTGCTTCTTACTGAGGCTTGTAAGGGAGTTTTTTGTATCCTGGGACTTTTCCTTTTTTTTTTTTTTTTCTGTAATTTTCTTCCTTCTGTTGTATAACTTGTTTATGGCAGGGGACCACAAGATTGGCTTCCTTTTTTTTGGCAGAGAGCATTTTGGTTCTATTTGGAATGGCACAATTTATGCACGCGTGGATATGTTCATACAGTGCCTTTATGTAGGATTCAGCAGTTGAACTTTCAGTTCCCATCTGCATGGGTGTCAAAGTTGGGCACCGACTTGAGAAGCATGAAGTTGGCTATATTTGTGGATTGGTACAGACTTTTATAGACAACTGTTTTAAATGCTAGATTTACTTCTCATTTGGGCCCAAGTCTATGTGGGACTGTTGTGATACAAGTTGAAATAGTTCTGCCCTAGGGAAGTCTCCAAATGTTTCCATTTGGTGGAGAAGTAAATAGTGTGGGAAGAAATAGCCAGGGAATTGTTATGGCTAGGCTTGTATCAGCCCTAGGGCTGATAGCCTAGTACCAACCTATGAACCTATAAGAAGTGGTACCATTTAGCCTAATGGAAGATAACTTGTTAGTGGTAACTAGCAAGTTTTGTTCAGACATGATAGTTTTACAGAACTTGTTTGCATATGGTCCACTTTGATTTTTAGATAGCTAGTTGCTGTTTTTATTTAGCTTGTTTTTTTGGTGGTTTGTAAATGTTTCATGAAGACCATTTATTTGTTTGTAGTGTGAATGCAGTTATAAAAATGTTTGTACTGTTGAATGTCCCCCCCCCCACTCTGTCTATCTATCTTTATCTGTTATCAGAAACACTTAGCATTGTTGGCATAAATGTGTATGCCTTGCCGTGGAGTACTGTTAAATGGGTTTTCTGTTACAGTGGTGATTTAAGATGTTTGCTTGTTTTGCATCAGTGTTTTTAGTTCAGAAGTAATTGCTTTTGAATAGTTCAGTATATTACTCTTCCACCATTTATCATTGGTGACCGACGTATGAGATACTGTCTGGACTTCTTAATGGCCTGTGTAGTCCTGTCGTGCTTTGAACAGAAGGGCTACTCTATCCACACTTTGACTAGAGTAAATCATTCTCCTTTAGTTTGTATGTCTGGCTGTTGTACCTTTAAGTTCTGGCTATGTGCACTTTCTTTTCAGCTGATGTCTTTCTGTCTGGTTAAGTAGTGGACAACCAACCATTATCTACATGTAGATGCTTTATATGAACATTAGGGTCTCCTGTCTCTTGTTTTGTTACATACACAAATTTTATATACATGCTGCTCAAAACTATCTATTCACGTCAGTTGCACCGGTATCCCAGTAGCTGTTCCATTTTGCCTGTATCCCCTTGATGCATACTTGTGACCTGTGCCTCTTGCTATGAAGTCTGCTTTACTCATTCCATGTCAGGCATGCTAGATTGTATTTTTCACTTCAGTTGGGAAGCCTTTATAGTTCAGCTTCTTAGAATACTTCGGTTTTACATGGTACTGATACTGCCTTAGAATGAAGCAACAGTAGGTGTGTAATAACTCATTTTATGGTACCCTTTACTACTGTACTGGTAGATTTCCCACTGTAGTATGTGTGAATGTACTGGTTGATTTCCCAATGTAGTATGTTTGGGGAGGGAAGGTGGTACCTTGAGATGCTGTGTTTACTGTTGCAAGATCAGTTAAGTCTCAATTTCAGAACATGCCCATTTATGCAAGCAGTCTCCCAGTGGGGTGGTTTATTAGAATGAAAATCTACATTTCATTGGTAGCTAGAAGCTTACTTCAGCGTGTCTGTGCACAGTAGTATCTACTATATCTGTGGACATAGCTGTCTTTTCAAATTTGGTAATGCTTTGCTACATAATTGCTGTATGTTGTAAAAATGTGTAATGTTAAGCAACTATGGTGCTTAAGCAACTATGGTGCTTAAATCAATCTCTTGTTTCTGTCCCCCCCCCCTTTTTTTTTTTTTGAGCAGCAGGTGTATTGTCCACAGCATTACTATGTGGGTACTTTACTGGACACCCCCTAGTTTCAGAATTAAATTGCACACGTCTCAAATGGGCTTAAAGTGCAGTAGAGCATCTAGTAAAGCTGATCACTTCTACAGATCTCTTAAAACACTTTTTGACAGCCAAAAACTTGATATCTAAATTTTTCTGTAGAACATGTTAAAATTTAAACTTGTATGCTGGAATTACTTAAAACTGAAGTCTGAAATAGTTGCCACTCAAGTGTAAATAAAATGTTTCCTTTTTTCAGAACATAGCATTGATCTGTGTTCTTATTGCCATGTACAAGGTAACCATGTTAACTGAAAAGTTTGAAGTGCTGCTCCTTTTGCAGAATGGTGGAATGCATTTGGAGAGTGCAAAGGCCTGTTGTGCACTAACTGTTACAAGTTTTCATGTACAATCAAGTTCAATTTTTACTTTTTCATGGTTAACTAGCAGAATTTTCCCTATGATACTATGCAGCCTGTTTGGGGGGTTATCTGACAGCTTTGAGTACTGTCATCTGCTCTTGTGGAAAAAGCTTTGGTGACTAGTTAATTGAAACACACCTGAATGGTTAACTCATCGGGCATTATGGATAAAGAAATAGCATTACCAGAAGCTGTCACTCAAGCTTTTGATATTGAATTGCAACTTCCTGCTGGAAGCAGTGGTCTTGGAGCAGTACTGCAAAATGTGAGCAGTTGGTGACCAACGCTAAGTCCCCACCAAGCACTGGGAGTGGGACAGGAATAGTATGTTTGCTGATGCACATTTGTTGACAGTTAGGTCTGTAAAGTACTAGTGGACACTGGACACTTAAAGTTTCAGTGAGTTGTTGGATATCCGGATGTATTCTGCTAGGTAAAATGTCTCATGGTTATGCAGAAATTGGATGTCTCGTTAAATCTGAAACTGTGTGCATGTAATAGAAATTGCTGCTTGCACTAGTTTTTAGTTGGAACCAACTAATTTTTTTTTTTTTTTTTTTTTTTTTTTTTGCTCCTCTACATTTAACCTGTGACTTGGGGAAAATTAACTTCTTGCCTGCAGCACGGTAAGCAAATTTTCTGAATTGAAACATAAAATGACTGACTTCATAAGCAACAAAATAGCATTTGTAAACTAAACTTTCATTGAAGAAATGGATTTTTTTTTCTTTTTTAAAGATGTGTTCAACCTACTTTAAAATGTACAAGTCCTAACAGTTTCCTTTTTTGATCAGTCTGTGCGGAGTTCCCTGCTGGAAGGTTTGCTCTTTATTAGTAAAGCTAGCTTCTCTGGTAATAGTTCCAACTCAATGTTGTATTTATTAACTCGCCTCTTGTGTAGTGTACAAGTATATTCAATATCTTAAAATGCAACCTTTGCACTGGAAAATTGGAAATGTTAGTTGTCCATCATAACTGGTGTGCTTTCTTGCCAAGAGGCTGTTCAGCATCTACTTTGTTCATTCCCAGGTTGTAGGCCTAGCAGATGCATAGCCATAAGTCAGGAGTGGTGGTTAGTGCAAACACCTGAGCTTTTGCACAGCAGGAGCTCTGGAACCAAGTTCTGGCATAAAACTGACAAGAAGTATTTAACAGGGTACGGTGTAATCTACGCAAACATCTAGTTTTGCGTGTTGGTTGTTTGAAGTAAACTAGAGCAGTCTGTTTAGGCTCTCAACATGGCCTTAAGTTCTGCGTTAAATAAAACGTATAGCTTGTTAACAAAATGTCCAGTAGGAAAAGACCCTAATATCCCTGTTAAATACTACAGTTCAGCTGGTTGAGAATTTGTAAAACTCGCTGCAGCAGCTCCTTGCTGCACCGTTTAATGTGAACTGAATTGCACTGATTCTAGTAAGACCAAACATGGCTTTAAAACCTTCCTATTAAATAAAATCTTGTAGGAAGCTATTGGCCCAGATGCCCTTAAGCCTAGCCAAGAATTTAGCCCATGTTCCAACAAGTCTGCACCCTATGCCACTGTCCCAACAGGAACATACGTAGACTCCCAGGGGTGTATTTTCTGTTCCCCAATCCAGGTTGCATTTAATGCGGTTCTCTTCTCCCCCCCCCCCCCTTGTGGAATAGACTCCCTCTCCACGAAAAGTAGTGGACTCTGTCCCACCATGAAGTCCTATTGATGTCACAGACCAGGTTGTGGTCTCACATGCAGGTTACTAGAGTGGAGATCGACTTGAGATATGCAGCAGTCCCATCAGGGTGGGGTCTCGACTTGAGATATGCAGCAGTCCCATCAGGGTGGGGTCTAAGATTGCTTTGTATGTCAGAGGTCACCTCTGAGGAGGGCTTTTAGCCTGTCTTTGTAGAGTAGATGTTTGCATCCCTGGATTCTCTGAGGAATGTCTGGTCTGTCCTGCTGCTGCATGTGCTTTGTGAGGTACATGCCGAAGGAGCATTGTATTCAATCTGTCTTAAAGGGAAGAATATAGAGATGCTATGACCACTTTCCCCTGGTTGAGATGCCCTTACTAATGAGGTTTCTATGTAGAAAGCTTTCTGTACACTGGAGCCAATATGGCAGTCAACAGTTTGCTATCAACCTAGGTTAACAGGTCCCTCATGACTGAGTGCTTGGTACCTTATCAGTGTGACAATTTGTGGGGACGTCATTCTCCCCAAAAGGGATGGTGCATTTTTTGGCATTCAGTGTGAGGCCATGTTTCTGGCACCAGTTATTTGTTTGGGTGAGACCCTCTTGGAGGATGTCCACATCTAGGGGAATAGATGCACCCAGCTTGCAGTCATCTGCAAACCTGGTCAGCCATAGCCCACTAGATTTGGCCTGCACCTCTGCGAAGTATATTCCAAACAGAGGCCCCAAGACCAATCCTTGGGGTACACCACTTGTTATGGGTCTACTAGAGGTTTCTTGCCCTATTTTAGTTCCATCAGTGAGCCAGTTTGCTACCCATCTGGTAACATATGGATTGATTCCTAGTTGAAAGTTTATTTATTGTATCCGAATGTGGAATAGTATTGAAGGCCTTGGCCAGTTCAAGATAGGTGGTATGCACCATATTCCCCTCGTCTATGGCCTTGGTGACCTGTCTCAAGTCAACCACATGACCTCCCCTTGACAAAACCAAACTGTGGGATTGAGTGTCTGGAGTTTCCCAGTGTCCTTGTCTGTGATCCACTCCATGGCCTTGCAGATCAGGCTAGTAAGGCTGATGGGTCTCTAACTTCCTGGATCAGTGGATGCTCTACCTTTGTGCAAGGGATGGCAGTAGCTGTCCTTCACTCAGCTGGGATGTGGGTTTTGGTTGAAAAGGGTGCCTAACTGTGCTGCACTTTCCTGCTTGAGTTCATGTAGGATGGCATCCTGGGATGTTATCTCGTTCCATGGAGGCTGTATTTTTTGCCTTTTGAGAGGGCAGTGATGACTTGCTCCCTAGAGGTAAGGGGGGGCAGGTACTGGGATGCCCTGTTTTACTGATGGGGGCAAAGTGACATTTTCATTGAACCTGTCTGCCAGCAGTTTGGCTGTCTGCAGAGTTAGTCTATGGTGTCCTTTACCACCAATTTTGAGCAGATCTGTGCACTTCCCTTGAAATTGCAGACATATGTGAAGAAAGTCTTATGATTGTCTTTAGTAGATGTGGCCAGTAGGGACTCGTTGCTTTGGAGGATTTCACTAGTGCTCTTATTTGCTTCAGGCTAAGGAGAGAGTACTTCCTATTAGACACCTGCTCCTTCTTGGACTTGGACAGCAATAGAATTTATATAGGTTTACTCTTCCTTGAGGTGGAGGACTTCGTCCTATCTGGTATATAAATGCTCATATAGTACTTTGATGCCAGTTTCTGTGGAGGGTGAGAGGGCTGTGAAGCTGTTTATACCCTCCTCAGGAGGTTGTAATCGGCTTTGTAGAAGTTTTTTTTTGTTGGATCCTAGTTATTGGGGGGGGGGGGGTGGAGATGCTGGCTTCGACAGTGACTGCTTTCCTTTGTGGTCTGGTCTTGCCAGGGATGCTGCAGTAGTTACTCGTATTTGTTGATACAAAATCAGATATTTTCACCTCTTGTGGAGGTGTCAACCAACTGGTCCAAGGCATTTGCAATCTGTGGGCATTTGTGTGTTGGCATAGTTATTTCCTCACATCTGTGGTTGTATGGTTAGTTGCCCAGGATCAGGATAAAGGGTTGAATCTTGTTAAATTCAGAGGTCCAGGTAGGTGGAGTAGGCATATTGAGTCAGTTTATATATTGGTCTATCATTTAGCAACTCTACCTTTTGTTTTGCTGCCAATTGCTTGAGATTTGAATAAATGATGGGGTGAGTAACCTGGTAGGGCTGGAGTACTCTCTGCTGCTTTGAACCAGGTTTCTGTGACTGCACAAATGTCAGCTTCTTCCAAGGCTAAGAATGCTTGCGATGAGTCCAGTTTCATGTTTAGACTCCTAGCATTTAGCAGCATGATTCATCATGTTGGTAGTTTTGACCTCATGGCATTGCCTAAAAAAGCACTATGGGGGTGGCAAGGGCCTTTGCCAGGAGCCTGAAGCCCAAGGAAGACCAATGCAGGCCATCTCTGGCAAAGCATTGTAGCTGGTCAGTCATGTCATCCCAGGCTGTCAGGTACTTTATCCCCTTTGAATGACACCAGAAACTAAGCCAGTTCTGTTTGTATTGAGGCATCATTCTGGGTGACAGAATGCTCCTTAAGGCTGGGACATACCTGCCTGAGACTTGCTTGGTGAGCTCTATCATGTCTCTCATATATAAATGGACTTTTTCCCCTGTCCACCATCCCAGAAAGCCTTTGCAGTGTCCGAAAACACTTGTAAACAAAAAAAATGACCAGACAGTGGAGACGTAAATATATATATCAACAGACTGGTTTTGGCTTGCCCTTTATCAATGTGAAAAAACATAAAATACACCCCATTTATAGTGTCATCAGTCCTAAAACCAGTCACAAATGTTGGTTTAACCCAGGTGCAAAGACCCCTCACATTTTTTTTCTCCTTGACATTAAGCAATTCATGCCATCCAGTTTTATTTGGTTGCATCTCTAATTTTATCTATTGTAAATTGTAAGCTTGCAGTCTTGTGTATTTGTGTGTTTGTATAGAGTTAGTGTCACGCTGGTTCCTAATTTCACTCATATGCTCAAATTCTGTCTCACCACCCTGGATGTCTGTCCAACCTAAAAGGCTGAACATTGACACGTTGCTAAATAAACAGCCCATTCCGAGCTAGTTGGCAAAAAAGGAATCTCTAATACCATGCTAGTATTCTTGCTACTAAAGCGCACAGTTTTCAGCATTCTACAGCAGTGCCTACAATGTCCACATGGGGTGGCTCCCCTTGACAGCACCTCCTTCGATGGTGCTTTGTTTTTTTCTCACTAGGTGATTAAAATGATGCATTTTTTCCCATTTCTGTATGAAAAACTACACCTATCCCCAAGGACCTCATAGTGTAAGTCGGAATTGGAATATTCTTATGGCAGAAAATAAACCAATAAGTAACCCTGTATTCTTCCCATATGTGGTCACAAACCTATGTTTTGTTGTGGTATCCGAATCCTTCTTTATGTTGCAAGAGTTCATCCATCTCATTGACCACATTTAGTGCTTGTGTGATATGTCCTGTTGGGTAACCTCTTTCCTTGAACCTGTTGGTTAGGTCATCTCGGAAATGCGAATATGTATCCTGAGCTGAGCACATACGCTTTACCCTCCGTATACTGTGATTTAGGGACATTTTTGCATATATGAGGATGCTGCTGACTGGAAGCATGGAGCAGAGTTGTATTCGGGGAATTTTCTGTATACTTCAGTGGTGAATGTATTATCTGGGGCCCTGATGACCATTGCATCCAGAAAAGTAATCCTATTCTGGTGGCAATTCGCCATAAATTCAATCCCCCACTTATTTTCATTAGATATTCAACAAATTCTCCAATATTCCTCATCTGACCTCCATACCATCCAGCAATCCCCCAGATGTCTTCAAATGTCAATTTGATCGATATTGAGATCATATAAAATGTGTTCCTCAATATACGCCATAAAGATATCCGCATATGTGGGGGCAAACTAGGCGCCCATTGCTGTCCCTTTGATCTGCAAGTAACATGCCCCACGATAGAAAAATACATTTTTAGTTAATGCATGCTCAGCCAGACCAAGAAGAGTAATAAAACCTGGTTGGTACAGTTCTGACCTATAAATAGCCAGTATTCTAGGGCCTCAAGCCCTGCCCATTGTGGAATATTGGTGTATAAAGCTTGTACATCTAGTGTACAAAGCCACCAACCAGGTTCAAGTTTTATTTCAGAGATGACCTGTAAAAATTCTGTGGTATCCTTAAGTCTGGATCTAATCCATGCAAGCAAAGGTTTCAAATACTTTGTCAGATATTGCGACAAAGGCTCTGTCTCTGGAAGGGGCTCTGACTATCTGTCTACCAGAAGGGCAGTGTAAATTTGCCTACATTTTAGGCAGGAAATAAATATTGATCCCTGGGGTCTACAATTGTGGTTTTTTTAATCCGGTCAGTAATGATTCCTTCTTCCTCAGCTAATGTGAGGAAGTCATCAATTTGTTTTTGAAAAACCTTTCGTGGGATTGTAATTCAATTTTAGATAGTACCTATGATCTTCCAATTGCTCAATTTGCTTTCAAGTTCTATTGATCCCAATTTTGTGCAACCACAGCTCCTCCTTTGTCTGCCCTTAGAATCGCAATATTATGATTTTCAGCCAACTTAAAGATAATGACATCTCCTGTTCAGTAACATTACTGGACTTGACTATAAAGGATTTGCATTTTCAAACTGGTTCATTTCAAGTAAAATTTTGGAATGATGCACTGTGATTCATGGGCAGAAGAGGACTTGTTGTATCTAAACTCAACATCACATGATTCTGCATCTGACTGAAAATCTCTCATTGATTATTTGACAGAAATCCACAACATCTTTTGCAAAATATTCTTGATGATTATTTGACAGAAATCCACAACATCTTTTGCAAAATATTCTTTAACAAAAAACCCGGGAATGTATGTCAAACCTTTATTTAGGATGTTCCTCTCTACAGAGAAGAGGGGAAAGGAAGAAATATTTAACACTTTTTTTTAATTTGTGAAGCAAACTCTCTATGTTCTCTATTTCCTATGCTTCCTACCCCCCCCCCCTGGGTTTAACTGCGTAGAATCATTGGAATTTCTACGTTGCTGTGCTGGTGAGCCTGTGGAAGAGAGGGTCTCGTTATCCAGCCCCGGAGAAGAGTCATCCCCTGAAGTATCAGATACCCCAGTTCTCAAGGATAGACCTTGGGCGTTTTCTACTAGTGGGATATTTATTGGTAAATCTAACATGTTTCTCTCTTTGGAAAAGGTCCCCTTGTTCATAGTCAAAAACATCCCTAAGGAATTTTCTTTTTCCTGTCTCACAGCTGAGTTTCCAAATTGGTCCGTTCCATGTTTAGTTTGAGACAAACTGAATAATTTTGTTATCCCTCAAATTCTTTAATACGTCCAGTAATCTCATTGATGGCACCCATTCAGTATCAATGGTACTGTCATAAAATCCACATAAAATTTATAGTAGCTGTTTGTTCAGCTTCTTCCATTGCTGGCAAAAGTAATTCATCTGGGCCGCTGACCATAGGCTGAACCCCCTAACACTCAAGCCCCTGGGTGTTATTCCTTTAGCTGTATAGGCTTTAAATAGCTTATAATGCCACACATTATTCCTCATTGATCTCGTATGTTTTGTTAGTATGGCAAAAAGCCCTTCACAAGTAACTTAACACCAGACACTCCCTGCTCTGATCTAGTTCATTCTCTACCAAAAACAGATGGGTCATCCCTATTCGAAGACAGCCCCTTAATTAAATTAGAAATATCCATTCTATAGGATGGGGAAGTTTTGACCATTCATATACAGGGGGCAATATCAAACTTGGTGTAATATATTGACAATGACCAGCCTATAGAGAATTTATAACACTAATGCCTTAAGGACATGTATATATTGAACCTTGTGTCCATTAATTCCATTTGAGTCCACTATTTGTATCAATAACTTGACTTATAAAGTACCAAATTAAGTCTATCAGTATATAGGGACAATATCAAACCTGGTTAAAAATATTGAAACTAACAGCCAAGGTTCAAATAAACACACTGAAATCAGTTAAAATTCCAACTCAAAAGTTAACGGTGTCCATTGTTCCCGCTGAAACCATACATATACATTCACTCTTCCCCTTCCCATAGGATGGAATAAATCAAAGGTACTAAATTGGTATATTCGGAATAATCCGGTCAGAACTAAGGTAGTATAACAATGATTCAGCAAGGCTAGGGCCAGCAGCACCAGAAATGTGGAATTAAATATACAAAAGGACTATATATCCCAGAACATAAATGGCCCAGAACCAAATTGAAACCACTAGTGTGCACCCATTAATCAAAATCAAGGGTGCCAGCAATGATTTTTGCCCCATATTATAAGGCCTGGCCCATATAGGTTACTTATAAAAATTTTTGTTAACACTAAGGGTACAACAGACAGTGTTAATCTGCATAAACACTCCACTAGTATGCATCTCTAACTCAACTATACTAGGGAACCCCAGTACAAAATTTTTTACAGCATTGCAATTATATTAATATAAGATGTTACGTGATCCTATCTCGCCTACATTCTGACTGATGGGTTCGGAGCCGATCCTCTGCTCCGACTCGGCACGCTTATGCCAAAGAGCGAAGTCTCTTATTGGCTGAGCTTACTATATCCCAGGATGCACCACTACCAGCCCCCCAGATCTCGTTTGCCGCTAACAAGCAAAGACGTGGTCTCGAGCTGGCTGAGCTAAGTAGTGTTTTCTTCACTTACTTTCCTGTCAGGAATTTCCTAAAAATTCAACAAAAAGCTGTTGCTATCTCGTGTTTTTGTGTGAGTGGATATTTTCTGTTTAATATTTGTGTGGTGATTGTGTTTTTCTGACTAGAGGTCCCCTTTGAGTTGAAGGGCCTTCCCCTGTCAGTCCGTTGTTAAGTCCGTTTATTTAGGGATTTTTGGATCCCTTTAGTTATTTTTGTGACAGCCTTTGGTTCTCAAAAAAACGGTTCTCAAAAAAGAAAAGAATTTTTCTGTGATATTTAGTGTGTTTGATTTAGCTAGTCACTAAATTGGTTGCCATAATGTCACAGGCTCTTAGGCCCAAGGCCTAAGTGCAGTTTCAAGATGTCAATAACAGATGACCATTCTCTGTGTGTACTGTTTGGGCGCCACACATTTGCAGGAGTCCTGTAGCGTGTGCCACGCATTTTCCTCGAGGGTCCTCCAAGAGAGGAAAAATAAACTTATTTTAAAAGGCCTTATTAAACCCTCATTTGAAGAGGCTTTAGCTTCCTCTCCTTCTCCTGCAAAGAAGAAAAGGGCGTCTGCTCCGACCAGCCCGTCGGAACCGACCGCCAAAAGACAGGCAGGCTTCTCCTTCGGCTCCACGGACTTTGGAGCCGAGGGCAGAACGGTTTGCCTCGATGCCTCAAGCCTCGACTCCTCTGGGTTTGGAGCCGACAGCTGGGGCCTCGAGGTGGGTCATCTTCATCGGCTCCACTGATCTTGGAGCCGATGAAGGTTGTCCACTCAGACACTTCCTCCTCGGCGCCGAAGCCCTCTTCGGCACCGATGGAAATTGGTTTGGACACTCCGGCGCTGATAATTATCGAGTCAATTCGGAGCCGGTCCCCTAGTCCCTTGGAGCCGTTGGAGAGGCCTACTCGGACCCATTCGGTCTCTTCCAGGTCATCAAGGATGTCAGATTCGGACATAGGGTACTCCAAAGACTTTTCCAGTCCCCAGTCTTTCAGAAATTTGTTTCGGCTCCGACCCAATTGGCTTCGGAGCCGATAGCCCATTCAATTGCCTTTCCTCCTCCAACCGCTTCGGCTCCGTCGGAGCAGGTGCTGATGGAGCCAGTAGAGATCCTAGGGTCGGCTCCGACCCTTACTCCAACCCCGGCCTTCGGGTCTGAGTTTAGCACACTGACTTCGGCCGGGCCCGGGGGTGACGTTTCGGGACCAATGCTGTCGGTTCCAAGCCTCCCTCTCAGTGCTTCGGCCGCGGGACTTCCGTCTGCTATCATGGCTCCGGAGAGTGGACCCTCCCAGGATTCTGGGGGTCCAGCCTTCAGAGCTATGAGGAGTGCCTTGGCCAAATCTTCTTCGGCCATCTCTACGGCTTTACCGGCACCTTCCCTGGGCATGGAGACTGGGTCTTTGGTAGTTCCCCTGTCTCTAGGCAGCAGAGCCCCGGGGCCTGAGGTTACCCCCACTTGGGGGTTCCCCTCCTCCTGAGGGTCTTTCGGAGTTGTCTTCGGAGGAGCCCCCAAGGAAGAGATCGTGCAAGAGGAAGCACGTGGACTCCCCCGATGAGTCTCTTACATCGGACACTGATCTTGATGATGCGGAGGGGTCCCCAAAGTCGTCCTCGGATGATGTCTCATTTGCAGACATTCTAGAGATCTCAAGCAACGAGGCGGCTGGAATTCCAAACCCCCCTCCGCTGATGAGTCTGTGTTCCTCAAGGCCTTCGGGGCTCAGCCCTCCGCCTCCTGGGTGTCTCCGCCCTTCGAGCTCCTGGATTTGGTTTGTCGGAGGGCGTGGGAACATCCAGATACTGTGGAACCAGTGCCTTCTCGCTCTTTGTCTGCCCCACCCGAGAAGGAGTTCTTAACGAAAGGTGTGGCTGTAGATGCCATGGTGGTGGCATCTGCTACCCAGCAGGACGTGGCAGAGGCTTCAATGTCCGTTCATCCTCCTAATAAGGAGTCTAGGAGCATGGACCGGTACGGGAAGCGCACCCTGACTTCAGCAGCCTTTACTCTGAGGTCCCTAAATTATTTGGCACATTTCACCAGACTACAGAGGGATCTGGTCAAGGAGCTCTCAGACTCCCTCTCAGGTAACCTACCTGAGCAGCTAGCCCAGTCGGTTAGCTCTCAGTTGGCTATCCTTACCTCTATTTCTAACTCGTCCATGAGGCTCATTTCATATGCGGCCGAAGGGGCGGGCAGAGCAGCAGGCACAGGCATGGCTCTACGAAGACAAGCCTGGCTCAGTTTGTGTCAATTCGCGGAGGCCTTCAAGTCTTCCTTTGCCGACGCTCCCTTTGATGGGTCCTCTTTGTTTGGACCCAAGGTAAGACACTCTTACCCGCTGTGAGCAGGAGGGAAAGACTTTATCTGCCGTAGGAGCACGATTTTCCACTCCCTTCGCCTTATCCTGCAGGCTAAGGAGAGGGAATGGTTCCGCAAATCACATAAATTCTTTCCTCAACAGCAGGAAGATTCCCCTTCCAGAGGCAGAGGACGGGGAAATTTTTCTGGGAGACGCCGTCCCAGAGGCGGCAGAGGCCCCCGCAACACTGGAGACAGAGCCCTTTCATGGCTCTTCAGCCTCCCACACTCCATGAGGGATTGCCCGGCTGTGCTGCTCCGGAGCCAGTCGGGTGCCGTTTTGCCAAGCACCTAAAAGCCTGGGAGTCTATTACTCAGGACAGATGGGTGCTTCGGATTATTGCCGGAGGTTACACCATTCCCTTTACACGCTCACCCCCACCGTCCAAAAAAATCCACCCACCACCCAGTCAAAGGGAAATTGCAGCTGTAGAAGCTTCAAGGCTGCTAGAAAAAGGAGTCCTCCAACCGGTCCCCACAGACCAGATCGGATCCGGAAGTTACTCTAGGTTCTTTTTAGTGCCAAAAAATACAGGGGACCTGAGACCCATTTTGGATCTCGGCAAACTAAACCAGTCAGTCATGAAGTCCATATTCCGAATGGTCACTTTGGATGTGCTCCATAGATCTCAGACGCCTATTATCACATACCGATACATCAGGCGTCCAGGAGGTATCTGCGCTTCAGCCTGGGAGACACGTCATTTCCAATTTTGTGCACTGCCCTTTGGTCTCACCACAGCCCCCAGGGTGTTCACAAAGTGTTTGGCAGTAGTGACTGCTCACCTGGAGTCTCTGATTCCAATTTCCCTATCTGGACGACTGGCTCCTGACTGCCACCACCAGGCATCTACTACTAGAGAACCTACAAGCCACCATCTCCCTGGGTGTTTCCCTGGGAATTGCATTCAACTGGTCAAAGTCTGTCTTGCTGCCTTCTCAGCGCATAAGATTCATAGGAGCAGAGATAGACTCAAAATTAATGCGGATCTTCCTTCCTACCGAAAGGATACAAACATTACAAAATCAGGTCCGAGCCCTGCTTCTAAGATCCAAAGCCCCAGCCAGGATGGTCCTGCAACTTTTAGGTTCAATGTCTGCCATGGTTCTCCTAGTTCCTCTGGCAAGGTTGCATATGAGGATTCTCCAGTGGCTATTATCGACACAATGGTCTTTTCAAGATCTCCCCCTCAATCATCACATACTGATTACAGCAACGTGCAAACGGGACCTCCGCTGGTGGCTTCTGCCATCCAATCTGAATCGAGGAAGACCCTTTGTTATACCCCCTCCGGTGGCCACCTTGACTACGGATGCCTCCCAGACTGGGTGGGGGGGGCATTGTCTGGGCAGGTCAGTTCAAGGTTCTTGGCTTCCCAACGAAACATCTCTCCATATCAATGTGTTGGAAATGAGGGCTGTACTTCTGTCCTTACAAGCCCTCCACAAGTTTCTCCCTCAAGGCATTATCGCCATCCACACAGACAACATGTCTGTGGTCTGGTATCTAAACCAACAAGGAGGGACCAGATCTTACCCCCTTTGCAGAGAGGCCATGAGGGTGTGGGAATGGGCAGTGGCTACCAAGCGCTTCCTGGTAGCGACCCACATTCCAGGCAAATCCAATGTATTGGCAGACTGAGCAGGACTATTCTCTCTCCTCACGAGTGGTCTCTGAACGAAACAGTAGCAGCTCAGATTTTCAAAAGATGGGGGATTCCGTGCTGCAACCTGTTTGCAACACCACGAAACACCAAGTGCAAAAGGTTCTTTTCCTTGACCCCGCGTCAAGGGGAGACAGCTACAGATGCTCTAGTCCAACCTTTGCCAACAGGACTGCTTTATGCTTTTCCTCAAGATTCCACTCCTCCCCTCCCCAAAGTCATCCAGAAAGCTTCCCAATTGGGGTCCACAATGATTCTAATTGCTCCGTACTGGCCTCGTCAAGTATGGTTCCCCTACCTACAGAAATATACTCTGGATGGTCCTTGGACCTAATTCCGGACCTTCTGGTTCATCAGTCGGGACAACAGCACCAGTCCCTTCACACTTTGAAATTAACAGCTTGGCTCCTCCACTTCCGACTATAGTCAGAAATCACACCTTGGACCCGGAAGTTATTCGCATTTTATCTTCAGCCCACAAACCCACCACTAAAGTTGTATCACAGTAAGTGGAAGAGGTTTGCTATCTGGGCTCAACTCAGAGGATTAGACCCTATTACTGCCCCGATACCAGAGGTCTTGAAATTTTTAACATCCTTGTTTAATCAAGGATCTTCAGTCTCTACTATAAAGTCCAACTAGCAGCTATCTCCAAATTTCACGATTCCACAGACCCACCGTTGATGAGCAGCAGATTATGTAAAACTTTCATGAAAGGTGCTGTGCTTTTAAGACCCCCAGTTTTTCATCCTGCCCCTCCGTGGGATCTTGATTTGGTACTTCGTGCCTTAACATCTTCCCCCTTTGAACTGGCTGCTACATGTGAGTTGAAATATCTGTCTTGGAAAACTGCCTTCTTAATTGCAATTACCTCTGCAAGAAGAGTTTCAGAACTTCAAGCCCTATCTATCAAACCACCGTACTTGATTTTTCACAAGGATTGAGTATCACTTAGACCTAATCCATCTTTTGTCCCAAAAGTTTGCTCTAATCTCTGTCTCCAACAATCTTTAGAGCTACCAGTTTTCTTTCCAAAATTTTCAAACAAAGCGGAATCCACCTTCCATACATTGGATGTTCACAGGCAATTGCGCTTCTATCTAGATAGGACTCAGCAAATTCGGAAAACAGATCAATTGTTTCTGTCCTTTTCAGATAATAAACTGGGTAAAACCATCACTAAAGCTACTATTGCCAAATGGATCAGAGATTGCATAACTCAAGCTTATTCCTCTTCAAATAAGCAACTTACAACATCTGTCAAAGCTCACTCTACTAGAGCTATGGCTACCTCTATTGCATTCCATTCCAAGCTCGCTATTTCTGAAATTTGTGCTGCGGCTACTTGGTCCAACCCACACACTTTCATTTCCCACTATAAATTGGATGTGGCATCTAAAGGACGAGCATCATTTGGTTCCACGGTACTCAGGAGTGTTTTCAGTGAGCCACCCAGGATTTAGGTGCTAGGGAAGCTGTCCCATCGGTCAGAATGTAGGCGAGATAGGATCACATAACATCTTTTAGTTATGTACTCACCATAACTTCAGATGTTTGGGATCCATCTCGCCTACATTCCTAATACCCACCCTCCTTCCCCCTGCCTTGGAGATCAGAAGAGATTGAATGGTTTGGGTTCTACTGTTTTTTATCTTGTATCATCTGTCAATGTTATATAAGCAGTGCATGCGTGTGTGCATGTATGCAGACAAACTAGATCTGGGGGACTGGTAGTGGTGCATCCTGGGATATAGTAAGCTCAGCCAATAAGAGACTTCGCTCTTTGGCATAAGCGTGCCGAGTCGGAGCCGAGGATCGGCTCCGAACCCATCAGTCAGAATGTAGGCGAGATGGATCTCAAACATCTGAAGTTATGGTGAGTACATAACTAAAAGTTATAGATAACACTTCACTTTGATTTTTTTTTTTTTTTTTTTTTTTTTTTTATAGAAAACCAGTGTAGCACTTATGATATTTAACCAAAATTGGAGCACATGAGTGTTACGTACATTGAAAAAAGCAATTTGCCTATGGAACACTCATGTGTACAGCCTAGTCGTAGAATTGCCCCATTAGTCTTTTACATTTGCTGAAAAATTGTTAAATATCTAGTCCAAACCTTGACCACATTGCTCGTATCTTAAGACTATCAAAAATATTATGTGAAAGGTACACCATTTAAATTCCCTAATACCCCCTGTCCATCCTGGTGAGGGGCACATCTGTGCCATCTCACAATGGAGTCTCCTGTGGTTTCGGTCTGCCTCCATTCCTGTGGTTTCGGGTTTAGTTCATGTTATTTATCCTTATAAGGTGCAATGCCACCTCTTTTCTGAAAGAGGAGATGTCCTGAATCCGGACGGGAAGATGGAAGGGATAAATGCAGGGTTTTCTCCCTGGTTGTCTGATTTCAGACTCTTAAAGCTCAGGGAGGATGTCCCTGCCAACAGTTTTCCTAATAGTCAGCCTGCTGCCCCTAAAAGTTCCTCCATCTTTATCATACACTCACAGACCTGCACCAGCTGCTATAGCTACTGCTGCTTCACATTGGGTGAATTCAAATTGTACTCCTCTGAAAAGGATGATGGTAATGAGGCTGGGTGGGGGTGTGCTTTTGTAACTTTCAGAAGTTTTGAATAGTCAGGCTCTTATGTTGCAGCTTTTTCTGAGTAATGTGCAAGTATGAGGAATGTTTTGTCTGCAGTTTCTTTTGGAAAAATCTGCTTTAATTGTTTCTTCCATTGTACAAGTCACAATTCATTGTGTCTGACTCATGGATACTTATGGCCACTGGTATTGTTTTGAGGAAGTTTGTCCTCCACCTCTTGGGTGTGAAAGATTTTAAATTCTCCTTTTGGATAATTTTTCCTCCACTGCAGAGGTTATAAGTGTGGTGAAATAGGCAAGTTAATACAGGGAATATCTCCAAATTTTTCAGCTCTGTTAGAGAATTCTCTAACCTTAACAAATATTGGCAAAAATGTCAATGTGCTGGTAAACAGGCTCCTTAGAAGAGATGGTGGTAGGGTCCAAAAAGTTAGGACCTCCCTCCAAAACCAAGAACAGTCCCAAGTCAGTGATTGCTTAAGGGGACCTCTGTCGTGCCCCCCCCCCCCCACACACACACACACGCACACACCTTGGTATTTTTTTCTCCCCCAGAAAGTCTGAATATCAGGCAGATGGATCCTGAAAATCTTACATTTTCAGGGAGTAATTCCTCGTCCACCAGACTAGTTGCTGTTGTCCTTCAACACGTGCTATTCCATGAAGTATTTCCTTCCCATATTGGGGAAAGCTTTTATTCAAGAAGTACCAAAGAGTATGTTTGAACAGTTTTGGGTCACTGTGAAAAAACCCAGCGCCTAATTTCAGGATGTCTCTTCATAACATGTTGCATCATCCTCATGTTTCTTGGCAACACTAGATTTTAGGATGCTGTTCACTTGGCTATTCATGCAGACTTCAGTTATTTGAAGCTTGCCTGGATTATGCTACAAGTTCTATGCTTTACCCAGCTCATTGCAGACTACATGGTATCCAAAATTTTCCATATTTAGACTAATCTTTCCACAGTCTTTCAAAAGTGTTAAATGTCTCATTGGTGAGGGAGCTGGAATTCCAAGAGAACATTCGGTTTTTTTGATTCCTCAATGCACTTGTGTGCCTGATGTATTGAGCATCTTTGTTCAGAGCTTTTCCACAGGCAAAATCCCTTTCTAAGGTTTTCCACTCTCGCTGTGAGGGGAATACTTTAGGATTTTTGAGTCTCATGGCATCAGTTTCGCATGATACCTCTGGCAAGGCCCCACATGAGAAGGATATAATGGTATCTGACCTATTTTGTCCCAACATACTTTCTTTTCAAATCCCATTGCTGGAGTTTGTCAGATCCCTTGTATGCAGTAAATTTTCCTAAATCCTGGCCTTATACCCCCTTGCAGACTAGTGATGTAGGATGCCTTAACAGTACATTCTTACTGTAGACCTCCTACATTCTGTCTGAGAAAATTGTCAGACAAGCTGAGGAGAACGAGGGTAGCACCTCACAAATGGATACTAGCTTGGAAGGGTCTTTAAGAACTCCTCGCAGATGGATCAAATCTTGTTAAGTGTACCTATTTGTTCAGAGCAAAGATCCTGCTGCAGGACCCCATGCAAGAAGGCTTAGACAGATTCCTTTTTTCTTTTCTTTGGACAAGAATGTTCTTGTGTGCTTTTTCACACTTTCCACTGATATCCAGAGTACTTCTGAAGGTTCAGAAGGAATCTTCCCTGGTCATTGTGCTGACTCCATTGAATGGGATTTTATTAGGCACTGGCACCTGTTAAGACATGCAGCAGATACTAATGGAGGCAAACCCTGCTACTAGGAAATCATATATTAGCAAATGGGAAATTGTGTATTGGCAAATGAGGAAAGGTTTTCTAGATGGAGCCAACATGACCACCTATTCATGGCTAGTTTTCTGGTTTTACAATGCTATCTTGTGGCATTTCTTGGTCGTCCTGTATCAGACATTTCAGCAATTCTACCCATAGATCACTAGTGGTTTTGCATAAGAGGCCTAGAAGAAAATTGGTGGCCCCTCCTTGGGATCTTAATTTTGTTAGAGAATTTAACTTTCCCCATTTGAACCAGATAATCTGACTAGGTTAACTTGGTAACTGAGTGCTCTGACTCCTGCCTGAGTATCAGGGTGACTCGGAATAAGAGTTTGCAACTCCTATCTCATGTGCAACAGGTTTGTTTTTTCCTAAAATGGTACCAGTTTAAGCTAAACTATCCATCTCCCAGTTTTTTTTCCTGGACCTAAAAATGAGGGAGTGTTCTCCACCTTTTCGAGTTCACTCTCTAGCATGACACTACTAAGCAGGTAAAAGCTGCACTCTAAAGCCAAAAACACAGCATCCATGGGGACCGGACAACATCCCAGGCTGCATTTTACACTAACTTCAGAATGACCTGGCTCCCCACTTAAGCACCATGTTCAATAATAGCCTCGCATCAGGCTTTGCCCACTGAATGGTGCACAGCAACAGTTATCCCACTCAAAGGGAGCCACCACTGATCCTGGGAACTATCGACCTATTAGCCTGACGAGCCTTGTCTGCAAGGCCATGAAGTGTCATCATGGAACTCATTTACCAAAGACATTGGTAACCTCCAAACTCTGGATCCTACCCAGTTCGGGTTTGTGAAAGGCAGAGCATGCCTCCTGAGACTTCTTTGAGGCAGTCTCCAAAGCCATAGATGAGGGTAAGGTGGTTCACACAGCCTTTCTTGACCTTGCCAAGGTGACACCATCCCCCATTCTGGAATTATAGCTAAACTCACTAATCTAGGTATAAATCCCTACGTCACAAGATGGGTTGCCAACTGCCTCACTGACAAACCCACACTAAAGAGTTGACCTTAAAGCAGTGACCAGTGAAGTACCACAGGGTTCCTTCCTGGGACCTCTCCTGTTTGGTATCTACTTCTCTGAAGTATAGGCTAATACAGAAGGCCTCTGGCTAAGATGACTGCAAACTAGGAGCCATAGTAAAGTCCCCAAATGATGTGCACATCCTACAGAAGGGCTTCGCAGAGACAGATGCCTGGTGTCAGAGCCATGGCCTCAAGCTCAATGCCAAAGTGCGGTGTCCTCCCATTTGTTAAACTCTGTACACATGAACTACCACATAGGCAGCAATCTACTTAACACCGAATGTGTGAGACCTTGGGACCTAGGTGGACAGTAGTCTCTCTCCTTTGATAGTCACATTGCCACAAGTCTCTCCTTTGATAGGCACATTGCCACAGTAGTCAAAGTCCTTCTACATGGCACACCTCATAAAAGGGTTCTCATCCAGGAAAGAGTAATTCGTTAGACCCATTATAGAGTACAATTCCCCTTTTGGAATGTACCTTGCAAGACCTCTGCAGCAGCTGGAAAGTGTACCTCACAAAGAGGATTACTGACCTCATAGCATATCTCCAACTCTGAGGTGATCTCTGCCCAGCATATAAAGCTATGTCAAACCCAGAGCTGTTGGACATGCTACAGCTAAAGAAATCCCAATCCCTCCAAGCTACATGCCCTAGAGGCGTAAACTTGTCACGACAATAAACGGGACTTGCTGGAGGATAGAATCCTGTCCCAGACACTTCCCATACTCTGGAACAGGCTACCCATCTATGTCAAGCAAAGTTCTTCAATTGCACTCTTCAAGGAAAAATCTTGAGTGGATGGGAAATGGGAAATACGCCCCAGGGATCACTTCTGTGTGTCTGCTCGACAGTGGCACAGGAAAATAACTTTTGTGGTGTAAGCCAGGGAACCTTGTTGGCTAGGCTTGCGTAGGCCCTTGGGCCGATAGCCTAGTACCTACCTATGAACTCCATCTTTTTTTGGCTTCGTATCGATTATTTAATTGTGCGGGAAAAAAGGGGCAACCTGTGTCAAATGGTTCTTGCATGCTATTACCTCAGTCACCACACAACTTATTCCAAGCAGGGTCAAGGCCCACTCTTCCGGGGACTTGCCTTACTCTGTGGCTTTTTGGAAAGGATTGGATTCTAGAAGTGCTCTACATGTGTATAAAAGGCATTACAAGATTTATTCCTTCTCTATCTGGCTTTGCTATCTGTGTTCAGGAGATCCTCAATCTTTTCCTTTTTCTTTTCTACCTCCCAAATAAGTTTGAGTAATCTAGCCAAATAGTTAAGGCTATGAACATAGTACAGTTATGGTAAGTTATTTGTAGTGGTGATCTAACCTCTAGTATTGTACAGTAGCTGCCACCCCCCCCCCCTTCCAGTGCACTTTTTTTTTTTTGCGTGTGCCAAGGTGTGAATTTTCCTAGCATTGTTCCTTCAGGATTCAGCCTTCCTGATGGGTTTGGTACCCAAACATGAACTAGTTAGCTTTGCTCGAGCTGGCAGTTTGGGTGTGTTTGACAGTGCTTTGGAATCTAGTAGGCTGTCATATTCTTGGTAGGATATAACCCATGTTTACTGCAGCACTGATCATGCTAATATCTATAGCCAGGTTTCCTTGCACAACTCTACTGATTTGGTATGAAGTTTCATGTCTTTGAACACACAGCATTGTAGTTGTATGGTACATAAGTGAGAAGGGGGATGTAGTCCTACCCAAGCAAGAAGGGGTGGATGTAGTCATTCCCAAGTGAGAAACTGAGCATGTGAATGCAGCATGTTTGGCTTGTATTTTCCCCTGGAGAGTTATGCAAGTGCCATAAGCATTGTTTAGAGTTTAAACTATTCTGAATTTTGTTATTTAGTGGTTAGTATAGAAAGAGAAAATTTAGTGTGAAAAATGATTCTGATAGTTATAAAAGGCTACTAATCTGGGGGGAATTGACCTGGATTTATAACTGGAATAAATCTGTTTACTGTGTAGGTGGTCTTAACTTTTGGGTTAGTAGTGTTTAACATGTGTTGGAAGTGTTCCAGGTTTTGGAAATAGGAGTAAAGGGAATCCCCAGCCTTGTTTATTACTGAGACTTTAAGTGTGTATTTAGAGCAAAGTTGTTTAGTGCTTACATATGTAATGTTTGCAAGGCTAGGGTTCTGTCAGGCTGAACTAAGCTGGATATAGGTATTGAGGGAGCTCTAGACATTTTAATTGTCATAGGGAGGAGCAATGATGTGACCCATGTGGGGAATTTGTAGCAAACTAGAATTTTGTTATAGCATGATTCAAGTTGGCAAAGTTCAGCCTTTGCAAGGCAAGTATGGGGGAAGCATAGAGTGGCTATGAGGCGAGTTCTAGCTATGTCTAATCTGGCTTAATTTGACAGAAATGGCTTAATGTGATAGAGCAAAGTTTAATGTGAGTCTTTAATGGATTCAGATGAATGTCAAATTACACCTAGTCGTTTGGTTTGGGAGATGGCAGTAATTGTTTAGAGGAAAATATGAGGTTGGGGTGTATGGTTGGTTGGGAGAAATAGCATAAGCGTGGTCTAATGGTAAGGTTATTGATGAACTCTATTTGGAGTAAGGAATTAACTGTTTTCGGTATTTTTATTAAGAATTAGATGATGGACTTGGGTGGGCTAAGATTGTCTAAGCAAATAAGTAGGCATGTGGTCACTGATACTATTGGAGACACCCTGTTTGGAAGGATATGGGTGATCTGTTTTTTTTGAGGGCCCAGTCTAAAATAGTGTCACCAGTTTTATCTATTCTGGTAGGCTCTTGCATGAGCTGAAATAAACCATGTAGGTTTATAAAATTAAAAGGGATACTAGTGTGAGGTCCAGTCTGTATTGAAATCTGTCGTCATGGTTTCTTGTTGGAAGGTTGAGGATAGCAAAGAATGTCAACAGCTGAATTATCACCAGGGGAAATGTATATGGCTACTATGATCAATGTTTTTAGTTTACTTGCAAGTATTTCTGTGTTAAATGAAGGATAACTGCTTATGAGTTCTAGTGCAAGGTTTTGTTTGAACATAGCGACACCACCTCCACAGTTAAGTCGAAAGATGTTGTATCCAGGGGCTATCATTGTTTTTGATATGTGGTTTGAGCCAGGTTTCAGAGTAGTGGCAGTGTTGGGTAGTATAAATCTAGTAAAGCATGGAGGTCATTAACTTTTAATTTAGGTTTATGTTAAGAAATGGTGTTTGTGGTGAGAGGGTTTGGGGGGTGGAAGTTGTAGAATAAGTGGAGGTTATGTTTTGATGAAAAGTGGTAACCTTCACCCTAACTGGTCACCACTAAGTTTTATAATTGTGACTTAACAGTTTTTTGAAATATTTGTAGAGGAATTTAATTTGTGAGGAGAGCATCCACTTTAGAACTGGCTTTGTGGTATTTGAGTGGAAAGAAACCTATGTAGATAGTGGTAGAGGGGTGTGGTTCAGGTAGTGGTTGCAAATGGGTATTTTGATATGGGGTAGTTGCAAATGGGTATTTTGATATGGGGTAGTTGTAAATGGGTATTTTGATATGGGGTAGTAGTTTGTGGAGTGATAGTTTAGCTTGACCAACGTTCATATTACCATTATTAGAGTAAGGTTAAGATGAGAAATAAGGCTGAAGAGTTTTTATTGAATGTTGAAGTGACTGACATAGGGGGGAGAAAGATAAGATTTTAATGAAGGGAAGAGCTTAGTTCTATTCTTTCAAATTATAAAATATAGTCAGTTATGTTTTGTAGTAGGGAGTTGTAATAGAAATACAATATGTAAATAAAGGGGTGAGCTTGACTTGAGTATATGAAGCAGGCGGAGCCAAGGATGACCAACTGCTAAAAAAAAGCAGCCCGTCACTTTGGAGAAGGCAACTGAGGAGAACCTCACAGGAATTTCACCACATCTGTAAAGTAATAAAATAAATGCAAACCTATCACCACATACAAATAGAGCTTAAAGTAAGCACTAAAAGGGAAGGGGTGGCTCCAGTAGTGTGCACTCCCGGGCAAGTTAAATTACAAATGTGCAGACAGTGTAATATAGATCAAACGCATACACTGGAGTATTTGTTTAGTCAGGAAAAGACCAATCGTGATTAGTGTGATTAATAGGTGGAAGTTTGCTTTGGGTTGACACCTGCTGACGATAAGTGAAACCCGATAACAGGTTCTGCAATTGAAAGGAAAATAGCATTAGAGGTACAGATAAAGACTTAGAGCAATATAACCGTGTGAGAATAAAACATTAGAATGTAATAACCCTATAGTTCTGTCAGCAAGTATACCATTCCTCAGAAAAAACAGATGTACGTGTATAATGTACATTCTCATTGAGTACAACAGTAAAAATGGTCATACATAATGTTATAACAGAATAACAGCAGTAATAAAATTAAGAGATGTACAACATCTTTTCCCAGACAAGCAGATAGCTGGCAAGTAAACTTAATCTCCATCCAAAGCTGTTCAGTATAATCGAATATTATGAATAGGAGCCAAAGTGGCAAACACCAATTGTAATTAGACTGGGTAAATATCATTGCTTAAAATGTATTAGTAAAAGGTCATAAGGAATGAAATGACTACAAGCCACCATGCAAGTAAATTATTGTTCCGACTCTATTAGTTCATGATATTATGGCCACAGGCTGCACTAAATGGTCCTGGACTCCTGACTAGGAAAATCCACACCATTTATTTTAGCCTTGCATTGGTCTTTGACAGAATTCAATTCAGCTAATTGTTTCCAAGGTTGCAACTGTAGCACGATAGTCATTTGCTAGACTTTTGGCTTGCTTAACAATGGAAAGTCACTACACGTAGTGTGGATGACCATCTGTTGTGGTGTACTAACAACAAATCTTGCACAACTGTTTCAGCTAGTTCACTGTCCTTAACTGGTGACTTGTTTATTTGGCTGTGTTTAAACAAGCCTCTAAATTAGTCAACCAGTCCTCAAGCTGTAGTTGCTTTTACTTTTGTGTAGCATATACTTTTACTCAAAATACCTACAGATTGTGGAGCCAGTCCTAATGGATTTGAAAATTCTTTTGCCTCTAATTTCTACAGTATCTGTCCTATGACCTCGCCCTAAGATAGTTTAGTATGTTTAAACTTTTGTTGCACAACACACTTGTAATATTTGCATGTAAATCTGTACACAAATAAAATTCCATCCAACTTTGATCAGGACAGGCAGTGCATTATAGGATGGGGAGATGGTAAAAGAACCTGGGCAAGTTTGGATTGCTTTAATGGTCTAATTGCTTCATGGGCTGCATAAGGGTGATTCCACGTGTGCTTATTTCTTGTTTTTGGAAGTTAACTTTGCAGTGGCAGTCTAAGTGCATTGTAAACTGCATCATTAAACTTTCATATGCATAGATAACCTAGAATTCTGGTTGTGTCCAACATTTGGTCTTGTAATGTCTCCTTCAGATTTTTTAAAGCTGCAACTTTAGCTAGATCTTTAATTTGATTTGAAATTGAATGCCACCTCTTTGACCTCCATTAGATTGGCTGATGTAAAGATTTTGGGGCTTCCCTGGGTTAGGTTTCCCTATAGCCAGAGCATCTCTTAAAGAATTTTGAGTTGCTTGCCTGTTGCGTCTCAGCTTTTCCCAGTTAGGGGTCGCTCAGCGAAGGTATGCCCATTCATGCAAGTCTCCACACACAAGACGCTCTAGCTGAGAATCTAACAGGACAACATCTTGCTGAGAGGCGACAGTGCTACCGCAGCACCACCACTGCATGTAATGGTACTAATTTGAGGTGCAAACTTGCTGTAGGACAGTATCCTTCCCTTCATTTCTCTTCAGCACTTGACAGTGTCTTAACCTTTTTTTTTTTTTTGTTGGTTGCAGACAGGATGAGACAGTGGCATGATTGACCTCCTTGGTCACAGGTTTTGTCGACTAATTGTACCTACTTGGCATATGTCCAGCTACTAAGTGGTGCTTTTTTGGGTGGGGGCTTCAGTAAAGTATGAGTGTATAGTAAACTCCCTGTGCCGTGGACTTTGCCCTTGGGGGTGGGGTTTCCTGTGCAGTGTTAGGGACTTTGCCCTGGGGGGGGTGGGGTTTTTACTGCATCTGTCTGAACTGTTGCTTGGGTGTGAGGGGCCTGCATGCAGAATTTTCCTATGGCCTTATCGACAGCTTTGTTTGTCCCTACTCCCCTGCTTCACAAAATGCCCTACTCCCCCTATGTAAACACTTGAATCCCACGTCTCATCTTTGCTCAAGTCTGTAAACCTTTGTGCACTTATGCACAGTACTCCATAACTGGATGTGCCTCCAGCACTAAATTTGGGATGGTCATCCTGGTTGAGTGCATGGGTTGTTGCATGCCAAGTTGTCACTTGTGTAGTGTTAACTTTTGCTAGACATGACATTGTTCGGTGGCTGTGTTGCCAAAGAAAGCTCTAGCACACTCTATGGAGACCTACTTTGTTGGAAAAGGCTGGTGACTTGAAATTGCAGCCCTATCCATTTATGCCTTTCACACTGCTAATTGAGGAGTACTTCAAAAAGCAACTAGATTAACATCTCCCCGTAAAGTCCCTTTGTGACATTTTGCCACCCTAATGTACCCATCAGTCCCAGGTTCCTAAGGGCTGTTGTCTCCCAGTTTTGAAGTGTTTCACAGGTGCTGGCTACTACCACCTCTCATGGCTTCACCTGATGGTGTTATGGAGCCTAGCAGTACTAGATGTGATGAAGCTGAGCTGCTCTGAGCTCCGTACTTTACACTGTACCTGATTCTCCTCTAGCTTCTGTATTCAGTTTGTGACAAAGTGCCTTGTAACTTTTTGCAGCCTCTGAGTGAACACCGTTGCACTTGTACTTTTCTCCTATCATGCAAGACCCCATCACTAGTAACTTCACTTTCCAGCTTCCATTCGTTCTGTCCTTGAGATGCCTTTATTTGCTTTCTAATCTTTTTATGTAGCTGCTTTCCCCATGATTTTTTTTATGCTTGTCCTTATTGTAAATCATAAGCTGCTAAAAGTGGTGCTTCAATCCACTATTAACATTCCCATTTCACTGAGCACAAGGATTGCTTGGGTCCTGAAAGTTTAAAAGTAGGTGAACATCTGTACCTTGTTTGTGCCCTTGTCTGTGCATATAATTTCTGATTTAAATGCATCCGGCTACTCATCCCCCTCAACATGGTCTATTCCTACTGCTCTGGCTTTAGCAGTACTTTCAGAAAGCTATTCATTAAATTGGCTGTACTGCAGCTCTCTTGTGAAATGAGGCTAGGCTGACTCCCATCATCCTCTGCACAGAAAAATGAGAAGAACTTAAATGTTATGATGCAGATGTTTTAGTTCCTGTAAGAGCGTGAAGTCTATTCACACAAACTAGTAACTATGGTGCCCACATCCAGTGCTACAGCGAGTAATCTTACAGTAAAAGGGGGTAGACCCTTTTCACTAGGGCTCCAGCAACAGCTGGAGTTCTTGCTCTGTTTTACTCCCCCTGTGCTGGCTACTACTGCGTTTTCTTTGTATTCTGTACTGTATACATATGCAGATCTGCTGTGGCAGTTGCCTACCTACTATTGCATTACTGACTTTTTTAAAAGGAGTTTAACTCTTGTGTATGCATATTTAACACCTAATATGCATTGGAACAAAAGACATGTTTGGGGAGGTTGTAACTGTATGGCTGCTAGCTATACAAGTGGAATTTCCTTTGTAAATTTATTCCATTGTCCATATGGAGTAGTTAAAATGAAAATATCTACTGACATAGAAGAACCTTTTTGTCCTTGTGTAATCTACTCAACTTTTGTATTGAGTGAATGTTTTTAGCAGGGCACACAAGATCCATTTACTCAAATGATTCTGGTGATCTGATATCACTTCTGGTCCAGATGTATTGGTCTGCAGTTGTGTTCCCCATAATTATGTATTGACCATGTCTCAATTTTAGGGATTCCTAGTCCATTTTTAATGAAAATCCTCCCTTTGTTTGGAGGAGGCAGAGAAAGAACAAAGCTACATTTGCTTGAAGTTGGAGAGAGCTAATTTTAAACGTTTTTGCTACTGTCAACTAATGTCTTTCAACCTTTAATTTGCAGCATTTTTGGGGACCTGTGGCTAACTGGGGGCTTCCAATCGCTGCTATGAATGATATGAAGAAAAGTCCAGAGATCATCAGTGGCAGAATGACGTTTGGTAAGTGAATTTTATTGCTTCCTTTTTTTTTTTTTTTTTTTTTTATAGGGACGGAATTTTGGTTAATGCACCTTGAGTGGACGGCTTCACTGCTGCAGGCATTTTATTATAGCTGTAAGAGATGGAACCAGTTAATTTAGTAGATTAACGCTCAGCATAGCAATTGGGACAAAAGCAACCAATTCAAAAAAAAACAAAATACTTTATAGCATTAGCGCTTATTTTTATAAAACATAGACAATCGGATATACAATAACAATGCATAGTAATTTTACAATTGTGATGTAATTTTAATAAACTTCATAACATGACCAGCACCAAGCAACCATTAAAAATTACAAAAAACCTGTATAATAAAAATTGCAAATAGACAATTACCACAATAAATGTGCATGTGCTAAATATCAGCACTTTTTTAATCCCATTAAGACCACTTTTTATTACCTAACCAAAGATTTCAATTTTAAAAGGAAAGCTATACTTTATGTTGTCATTCAACCCCGGATATTTATTTGAATTCAGCTTCAACTGCCAAATTAGTTCATCTTTTTCAATAAGATGACCCATCCCTGTGTGTTTTCTACTTTGTCTAATACTATAAATTTAAACCAATGGTAGCCTTGCTGTTCCATATGTCTAAACGGAGCATTTGTAGTTTTTTTATATATATGTTCATATATTCAGCTACGGAGCTTACACTCCCATCTTGCCTACGTAAAAGGCTTCACATATTTGACTGGGCTGTGTAAACCACCCTGGTAGTGTCACAATTAACTGTCCATTTTATTAATATTAACCTTATTACACTCCAAAATATATTTGCACTACTACATCTCTCATATAAAACATCCTTGGATGATTTACAGTGGCTTTTTCTCCTTTTCAAAGATGTTTTCGAATTAAATCTTTTCCTGTATGCTATAATGGGCCTTTCTCCCACACTCTGTCATTACTTTCTCGTAGGATGTTCCAGTTCTTATTCAAAATCCATCGAATGTCGGAACTCTCCAAATTTTAAAGAGGTGATTAGGGCTTTAGGGTACTTGTTATGGTCCTCTTATTCCTGTTATACTATTCAAACTGTCATCCAATTTTAGAATACCACTGAAATGCCCCATCCCCTTTTCAAAGACACTTCATCAATAAGTTCCTAGACCATCAGCCTAGGATAGCACTTTTCAAACATTCCCAATAAATTCAGTCAAAATCCACCTCTAGCATACTTATTTGGGCAGCCCGTACCAATTGCCCCTTGACTACATCCCTTTTCTGCTTGTGTGGGTGGGAGCTTGTAAAATGCAATAGCATATTGGAATATATGGGCTACCTGTACACCTGTGAAACATTTGCCCAATGTGTTGTCCTTTTTCAAGCATTGCATCCAGATGAGCCATCCTGTCCATATCATGAGTATGTGACAGATAAAAATTCTGTACTCTTATTAATATAATCTGTACATAATAAGCTCTCATCTGTACATAATAGGTTCTCCTCACCATCTCTCCACACCATAAAAGCAGCATCCAAATAATGCAAATATAATTTCATGGAATACATGCATGGTGGGTGTAAAATGTATAGAAATGTCCATTGTAATCCCCATATTAGCTGAAAGGAACTTACTGGTGAACCCATCGCAACACACTCCTTTTGCCTATATATTTTACCCCCTCTAAAAATAATTCAATATAATGTCCAGCAACAAAATTTATGCATCCCTGGTCCACCCCTCTTTCTAAATCCTGCACCCATTCCGATCCTGTAGAGTGCAGAATTACTGCTCAGTCATAACCAAGTTAGTTTCAGAATAGGTGACTTAAATCCTTGCATAGATGGTGCTCATCCACTAAGTGTTTTAACTTATGATCCACATATTGGGCACACTCCACCCATCCACTGTAGGTCTCATGGGGGGGGAGGTCAGCAGATTCATGGAGTTTGAGACTCCTAAAAGTTTAGAGCTACAGAGGCAGCAATAGCTGAATATTAAACTTCCGTACTTCATCCTTAAACATATATCCCTCAGCTCACCAGTAATTCTAAGAAATGTTCAGTTCCAATCTACTGGATTCCTAATATGCTCTATGTAAAAATATTAAATGCATCCATTTTTTTCCATAATTACCATTCCCCCTCCCTTATCTGGTTTCATAGCCCCCAATTCACGATTCTTAATGAACAGTATCTTATCTCTGTTCAACATTACTAGATTACCATTTTTTCCTAAAACGGCCCTAAAGTCCAATTCACAGAACCTTTCAAAGTCCTAAAAGTGCATGCAGGGAGGGATTGTACAAACTCATAGATTCGTAGATTAGTACTAAGCTAACTGCCCTTGCAAGCCATTTTAAGCCTAGCCAATTGTCCCTTGTGAGACTCTAACCCTTCACCTTGTGTTTGCAAGGCAAACACCTTAACCATTAGGCCACCCTCGTAGCCCTAATGCTCACTATTCACCTGTGTATCATTAAGTTTTAAAATTTGACTTGCATACATATGTTTTTGAGGTCCGTCAACATGTATTAGCTTGTCACACTGGTACGAAATTGACTACTTTTACAAAAAAAATCTGCAAAAGTAGAGATTCAATGTTAGTGTAGTTGAATAACTTTAAAATCACCTTCAGTTATAAATAATGCTAAGACCATTAGCATTCTGTTCATGCCTAACATATGTATACCCCCTCAGTCACAATCTGATATCCAACATCAAATCCTCCTCGTTGCTGAGTTGATGCGTGGCTGAGCAGCTTGCCGGAATTGGGTCTGTTCATTCCTCTGCCACCCGTTATTTATAGATTATATTAGAAGTACAGAATTTTTCTTTCACACTTACTATATGGACAGGATGGCTTATCTGGATATGATTGAAAGACAAAACATTGGATATAATGATTGAAAAGGACAAAACATTGGACATATGTTTCACGGGTGTAAAGGAAGCCCACGTATTCAAATATGCTATTGCATTTTACAAGCTCCCACCCATATAAGCTGAAGGGCCGTAGTCAAGGAGCAATTGGTACAGGCTGCCCGAATGAGCACATTGGAGGTGGAGTTTGACTGAACATTTATTTGGGAATGTTTTGTAAGAGGGGTGATCCTAGGCTGATGGTCCAGGAACTTATGAAGTGTCTGAAGGGGGGGGGACGGGACATTTCAGTCTAGTCTAAAATTGGATGACAGTTTTGAATAGTATTGTAATGGGATTAAGAGGTCCATAATGAGTATTCTAAAGCCCTAATCGCCGCCTCTAATTTGGAGAGTTCCAAGATTAGATGGATTTTGAATAAGAACTGGAACATCCTATGAGAAGGTACATTTTTTTTAAGTGTGGGAGAAAGGCCCATTATAGTATATAGGAAAGGATTTAATTTGAAAAACCTCTTGGAAAGGAGAAATAAAGCCAGATGTAGTAGTGCAATTGTATTAGTGTAATGAGGTTAATATTAAAAAAAAAAAAAAAAAAAAAAAATGGACATAGTTATGCAAGGTAGACTTGATTATGACACTACCGGGGGGGCTTACAGAGCAGTCTGTCAATTATGTGAAGCCTTTTATGTAGATAAGACTGAGGTCTATATTATACAAACATTTGTATGATAAAAAGCATAAAACTACAAATGCTCTGTTTAGACGTGGAACAGCATGGTGACCATTGATTCCAATTTATAGTATTGGACAAAGTAGAAAAGGGTCCATGGTCCATCTTATTGGAAAAGCAGGGACTTGTCAGTTGAAGCTGAATTAGAATATCCAGGGTTGAAGGGTGACAAGTATAGCCCCCCCTTTTAAAATTTAAATCTTTGGTTAAGTGAATACGCTGGCTGAATGGGGATTTTAAAAAGTGCTTGATATTTATCATTTATTGTGCTTGATATTTATCATATTGTGGTAATTTTGTCTCTTAGTCTTAAATATTTTTGTAACTTTTAATGGTTGCATGGTGCTGGTCATATTATGAAGTTTGTTAAAGTGACATCACATGATTGTAAAATTGTCATATGGCTTGTTTAAGGATGGGAAGTGAATGGGATTGTGTATCTGAAGTTTAATAGTTATAAAATGAAACGCTGATAAAAAAAAATGCAAAGTACTAATTGCTGTTTTTATTGAATGTTTAGTTTTATTAACGTTCTTGGACAAGACTGCTGTCTCAACACCTATAGTTGGAGGCTGCTGTAGGAAATTGGTTAGTCTAGGGTGAAAATTCTGTTTGTGGGGTAGAACATGAAAGCAATGTGGTAGGCTGCACCTAACAAAAGGGAATTTGATAGACCAACACTTCAGGTAAGATTAGTGATACCAATAGTAGCACTAAAGGGGAAGGTGAAAAGCCGGGGACAGTTTAAAAAAGGGAAGGGGCCAGGGACTGAGTGGCTGCCTGCTGCTGAAGATGTTCTTCGTTTTCCATTGCTGCAGTCCTTACTATTGGGTATAGTAGTCCGCAGTCGGTCCGAATACCAGAGTATGCTGCGCGTCGGTCAGGGCGTATCCTCAGTCGCATGGTCCGATGCAGAAGCAGTTTTATGAGCAGGTTGGCGTTCTGAAATATTTCAAACCGGAGTTTCAGACCAAACAGAGTTGGAGAACATTTTGGTTTTCTTGCCTCAGTATTTTACGGATGTCAGAAAAAGTGAATAACTGTATTTCTTGTGGGAAACAGATACCTCATAGGGATTACCATACCTTGTGTATACCTTGTTTAGGGCCTGAGCACGGCGTTGTTGGTTGCCGCTCTTGTGCTAGGTTTAACAAACGCACTATTAAGAGGAGGTTAGACTGTGCCAGGTTAGTGTTTGGGAAGCGTTGCAATTATAAAATGCCCGAAGATGCTAGGACAAAACAGTGAAGCCTAGGGTTGATGAACCAGTCCCGGACGTCGGTTCTTTAGAAGGCTCAGTGGAGCCAGAGGTTTTGCCAGGAGTTTCCATGGAGTCTCAGGCAGAAGCTTTACTGTTACAGGATGTGCCTTCTCAGGAGGTAGGCCAGGCTGAGGGGGCTTCTCAGGTAACTGTTCTTCCCTCTCTTCCCAAGGTAGTTAGAGCCTCTCCTTCTGTGGCCAAAACTTCTTTGAGAGGTAGGCCTAGTTCAGTTTCAGTGGGGGCTTCTCCTAGCATTTCGGGTTCTGTACCTTAGAAACATATGCTTAAAATGGCAGAAGATTTGATTACTATGATTAGAGGTTCTATGCCCCGCCTGATAAGAGGCCTAGGTGGAAAACCGAGTTTGATAGTTTTGAACAGTGTTCAGAGGCTTCAGAGTCTTCATGGGAGAGACTTGCGGAGATCCCTACTATTCTGATTCTGATGTGGATGATTCCACTCCTACAGCTTTCCATGAGGGAGAGACTCTGCATTCCATGAGGAGCACTTTAAATGGGAAGGCCAGGATTACTCTGATTCAGGAAAAGGCTTAGGGAATTCTTGTTTTGCCCCAGCATAGGCCCTTAGCTATTCCTCCTGTGTTGAATGTGGTGGAAGATGTTTTGCAGAGGCTTCTGAAAATCTGACTCTTTGCCTCCTGCTCCTGTTAAGCCTGATAGGTACCCTAAAGTATTTTAAGAGTCCTAGCGGACCCACAGAAACTATTTCTCAAGGGCCTAAAGGTGTTAAGGCTTCTGTGGTTAAAAATCCTGTTCCCACTGATAAAGAGGGGGGCCTTGATGGGTGGGGAAGGAAAGAAAGTGTATTCTTCTTCTCTAGCCATGATGTCAGTTTCACATGCTAAAATATCAGAATTATCTCCTTTCACAATTAAAATCTAAGGTGGATGCTTTGAAGGTATTGAGTGTAAAGAGTTGCTGGACTTGGTTCATGTGTCTGAGCAAGTGGGTAAGCATTCTTTGCAATGTGGTTTTGATGCTGTACAGGCCTCCTCGAGGGTGGCTGCTACTAGTTCTGTTCTTCAGGCATGCCTGGTTGAAGGATCAGAATTTAGCTGAGCATGTTAAGACAAGGATTTTGGATGCTCCTTTACAGTCTGATGTGTTGTTTGGATAGTCTGTGGAAGCAGTTTTAAAGAAAATGGAGGACAAAGCTAAGTCTATGCAAACTGTTAAAGATTTTTGCAGGTGCAGCCACCCGAGAGTTTAGTAGAATTGGCCTGCTAAAGGGTGACATATCCCTGTTATGATTCCCAGTCTAGGGGTAGGCCTGTTCACCTGCTCAGACGGGTCAGTCCTTTAAGTAAACAGACCCAATGACCTGTCTTTTCAGCTGCCAGTAGATTGAAGACTGTCTCTTTTCAAAGAAAATTGGGATTTAATTACTCATGGGTGTTGGATATCATTCACCACGGTTACCCTCCTCCACAAAGAAAGGAGGCTCACAAGCAAGTTTCTCAGTTACTCCAGATGGGGCCATTCAGCCAGTCCCTGTATCAGAAAGGGGCCTAGGATTTTATTCTCGCCTGTTCCTAGTACCACCAATTTTGGATTTATCTCTCCAACACTTTTCTGGACATTCCCAAGTTCAAGATGTTGACGTTACAACAGCTTTTACCTCTGCTGGGCAAAGATCACTGGATGGTAACTTTAGATCTCAAGGAAGCTTACCTTCATGTGCCTATAAGGCTGAGCTGGAAATTCTCATTATCAGTTCTCTGCATTGCCCTTTGGCTTATCTACTGCGCCCAGAGTATTCACAAAGGTTCTGGCTCCAGTGATAGCTTACTTCAGGCTTCAAGGAATTCAAATTTATCCTTACTTGGACGACTGCCTGATTCTGGCTCAAGAAAAGGAAGACCTTCTACAGCATCTGGAATATGTTATAGCAGTGCTAAGATGCCTAAAGTCCAGTCTAGTACCCTCTCAAGACATGTGCTTTCTGGGTGTGAGACTGAATACAGCAGCCCAGATGGCTTTTAACCCGGACAAACAAAAGAGTCTGTCACTTTACTTCCATCAACTATCTCATCAGTCCGTGCTGACTGCAAGGACAGTCCTTCAAGCATTAGGGTTCATGGCATCTTGTATTCTGGTGCTTCCCAATGCCAAACTGCATATGAGGAAGCTACAATGGTATCTCAAAAATGTATGGACACAGCACTGCCAGGATTTGGACACTGTCATTCAAATAATACCTTGCCTTCAAAAGAATTCTTGTCAGATTTTAACGACAGATGCCTCGGACATTGCTTGGGGAGCTCATCTAAATGGAAAGTGGATACAAGACAAGTGGCCTGCCAGACTACAGCATCTACATATCAACATGAAGGAGATGTTAGCAGTCCAGTTTGCATTAATGGCTTTCAAGGAGTTACTTCTTCCAGGGCAGGTGTTGATTCTAACAGACAACACAACTGTCATGTGGTACATCAACAAGCAAGGGAACACATTCTTATCCTCTATGCAGGCAAGCAATGATTTTATGGGAGACTAACTAACTCTTCAGGCAAGGTTTCTGCCAGGAGCACAGAACTCCTTAGCAGATGTGTTAAGCAGACAAATCATGGATCCCCAGAAACTGGATCTTCATGTATTTCAGAAATTGACAGTGTCATGGGAACTCCAGACATAGATCTGTTCGCTTCTCCACTAAACCACCAGCTGCCAAAGTATTGCACAAAGGGTTTCATCACACAGCTTTCTTTCAGTTGGAAAAACCTTCATGTGTATGCCTTTCCACCTCTGCCTCTTCTTCCAAAGGTACTATTAAAGGTCAGACAAGACAGGCCAAGGATGATTTTGATAGCTCCAGATTGGCCTCGCAACACTGGTACCCACTACTACGAGTCTAGTAAAGAAGCCTCCATGGCCTTTACCTCTGATTCCTCATCTGTTATCTCAGAAGGACGGTCATCTGCTCAATGTCAAGCTTCACTCTCTTCATCTAACAGCCTGGCATATTCTGTGTTGAAACACAGCAGGTCTCAACTTCCTCAACAAGTTTTAAATGTGATTATGGAAGCTAGAAGACCTAGTACAAGGAGAGTGTAAAATGGAAGAGATTTTTATTTTGGAGTACAGCAAAGAATTTGGAGATTTCTGAGCCTAATTTGAGTGTGGCTCTTCAATATCTTACTGAGTTATTGGACAAAGGTTTGTCCTTCTCTTCCATTAAGATTCATGCTGCAGCAATTTCAGCTCACTATGATTGTGACCCACCTTTGTTTTCGTGATCTTTGTTCAAGCAGTTTCTTAGAGGGCAAAGAATATAAGACCCCCGAGCTCCTACTCCTGCTTGGGATCTCAATTTTGTGTTGGAAAACTTACTCTACAACCTTTTGAGCCTGCAGCTACTGCTGAATTGAAATACTTGTCATGGAAGACTGCTTTTCTGTTGGCTATTACTTCTGCAAGAAGGGTGTCTGAGTTGCAGGCCCTTTTGATTTTCCATAAGGATAGGGTATCATTACGAATCCTTTTATGCCTAAGGTGGTTTCTAGTGTGGCTTTAAACCAAACTATTCATTTGTTTATGCAGACCCTCAAAATAAAGGAAAAGATTTTGCACACTTTAGATGTACACAGGCAATTCGTTATTATTTAAGCAGGACTAAGGATTTTAGGCAGTCTCAGCAGTTGTTTGTTTTTTGCTTTGAGTTCACAGGGCAAGTCTGTATCAAAACAAACTATTTCTAGGTGGATTGGCTTTTGCATTGCATTTGTTATTCCCATCATGGCAAGGAGATTCCAGCTGGGATTAGGCCTCATTCCACTAGGGCTACTGCCACTTCTACAGCATTTCTAAGGGGTGGCAACTAAGGATATTTTGGAAGCAGCTACTTGGAGTTCAGTGCATACTTTCTCTAAGCATTATCACCTTCCTATCTACTCTAAGTCTAGGGCTGGTTTTGCCACAGCTGTTTTGCAAGGCATGTTGTCAGCTCCTACTTCTTTATGATTTGCCAGCTCTGCTTTGGGATTCTACCATATAGTAGGACTGCAGCAATGGAAAGCGAAGAACATAGTACAGTTTTGTACCTACCATAAATGTAGATGTTCCTTCCCTCTGTGTTTAGGGGTGGTTGTGTAGGTGAGTTTACATGCTTATATTTTTGTATATATTCTTGTATATATTGTACATGTTTTTTGTGCAGTATATTTTGGGACTTGTCTTTAGGGTCTTCTGACATCTGGGGCAAGAAAAGACTGAGGATATGACGTCGGTCATGCGCATTAGTACCCTGCTGAGACTATACCCAATAGTAAGGACTGCAGCAATGGAATCCTCGAACATCTACATTTATGGTAGGTACAAAACTGTACTTTTTCTTTGCAGTTTCTGAATTCCCCTCTTAAGAGAGCTTTATGTACAGTGGGCACAAATTGCTCTGTACAGGAAGTGTGAATGTGAAAGCACACAAATGGTATCTTCAGTTGTATAATTTTGAATGTAGAATATGGTTCCTAGTGGTGACTGATCTGCCTTTCCACTGGCTAATTAGAGGCAGATGTTGCCAATGATGCTGCAGGTTTGCATGGTGATGGATACTTTTGGGGAGCAAAGCAGGTTGGTCTGTAATGCTGTAATGTTGGTGTGGCAAATTGGGGGGGGGGTATTTGGCAAATTGGGGGGGGTATTTGTCAGGACTAAATGACAACAGCACACATGGTAGAGGTTAAGAGTACTTTTGTTGACAGGTCTTATTGGCAAGCAACTTTCATTGCATTAGCTGTTTATTTACTGTTTGTGCAGTGATGAAATAGGTTACATCTGGGCTGCAAGTAGTCTCGTGCTTGTAGTGCCATTTTGTGTATTGCTTTCAGGAATGACCCAAGATGTATTTGTGCTGTTTATCTCTCAAACTGCCCAGAATGATGTTTTAACACAGTATTGCTGCATACTTCATATTTGACTCCCTTGATCACATTAAAATATTTGATATCTCCTCATAAGACCCTCCAATTTGTTCTGTTGCCTTATAGATTGAGTGTGCCTAGTTTCCATTGTAAGCTGCACTACATAGCCTGTGCTACAGATCTTTTCTATTTTTTCCTTGGAAAAAAGTTCTTAATTTCAAATTTTCAATCCCTTGCACAAAAACAACTCCTTGTAATGTGGGACTCGCATCCATAGGATCATAAGAAGTTGCTAGGCTAATGGCCCTAGGGCCCTTACAAGCCTAGCAAAGTTCTACTCTTATTTCCCCAATTGGCACCCAATGCCAGTGTCCAAGAGGGACACTGGTGGAAGCCCCAGGGTGAATTAACTGTTACCCATCCAATTGTCCAGGTTGCTTTTGAAGATTGCGTAATGAGTTGCTGTGACATTAAGTGTGAGTCTGTTCCAAAGGTGTGTGAACCTCTTGCAGACATCTGTCCCTCCAGCAGGTTCTGCTAATGTCATACTAGGTTAAGGTCTTTAGAGTGAGTAACCGGTGTACCATTGACTTGCAGATATCTGAATTTCAAAGCAGGGTCAGAGATTGCCTCAGAGTAGTCTGTGTATGAAACAGAATAAAGTGAGCGATGCTAAAGACTTTTAATTTTCCTTACGAGGAAACTTTGGTTTCTCCAGTTGCTTCAGGTGCTTGGAAGGGTACATATATCATAAGGGGTGTTTGTACTCAGTTGGCCTGCTCTGGAGGCAATGCCCTTACTTATGAGATGAGCAATATAGAATGCCCTTACCTTTGCCAAAAGCCTTGGCCCCTCATCCAGGGCTTTTGTGATGGTCTCAGTCAACCAAGTTTAACGGGCATGCTCTCCCTTTAACATATCCAAACTGAGTAGGGCAAGTGTTTGGGATCAGTGGAAGCACCACCTTTTCTGCAGGGAAATAACTGGCAGTTTTCCGTTCAGCTGGGATGAAGCTGGTGCTTAAACTGTGATTTTGAAGAGTACCCAATGGTGTTGCTGTTTGAGCCC
Organism: Protopterus annectens; assembly: GCF_019279795.1. Lineage (NCBI taxonomy): Eukaryota > Metazoa > Chordata > Ceratodontiformes > Protopteridae > Protopterus > Protopterus annectens. The sequence goes on along the minus strand of NC_056725.1, from coordinate 1,775,401,364 downwards.
ATGTAGGACGCAGCATGGGATGTTATCGGGTCCCATAGATATTGTGGTGTTGGCCTTGGAGGGCATTTATGACCTTTAGAGATGCAGGGTAGAGAACAGGTGGTTGGAATGTCGTGGGGTACATGTGTCTGGGACAGAGTGAGGTTTTCACAGAACCTGTCAACTAACAAGTTAGCCATGTCCACAGGCTCATTAACTACCAGTTCAGCACAAATCTGGGCCTTTCCCTTAGGTTATGGTTGTAACTTCAAAATGCCTTATGGTTCTCCTTGGTTTTAGGAAGCTAATTTGGATTCGTAGTTTGCTTTGGAGGACTTTCACAAAAGGCTTTGCCTGTTTTAACCTGAGGAGGGAGTGTTTCTAGTTTAGGGCTTGCTCTCACTTACTCGTGGACAGCAACTTCTTCCTCTTATTGTAAAGCCAGTTAATGGCAGTCATCCACCAGGCAAATATCCTCTTCCTTGAGGAGCTTGTTTTGGTTACATCTGGTACAGCCGAGTCAGTACAGTTGTACAGGTGTTGCATTGGTGTCTAACTCTGCATAGTTGCCAGTTCCGTCGGGGGTGGGGGTGCTGCAGTGAAGCTGTTTATGCCATCCCGTAAGAGGTTAGCTGCTTTGGAGTAGTTTTTTAGTTTAATTTCTGCTGGGGGGGGGGGTCAGGTGTGATCAGTTATTTCAAATGAAACTGATTTTGTGGTCTGATTTCACCAGGGAAGACCACAGTGGGGGTGCTACAGTGGTCCCCCTTATCTGGTAAGTGCCAGATCCAGGGTGTTGGCACCCATTGTGAGGGTGTCAACCAGCTGGTCCAGGGCATTGAAGTTAACCAAGTCAAGGAACATTTGGGCAGTTGTTTTTTAGCACAAGTAATTTACCCAGTCAGTGGGATGGGTAGTTGCCCAGATTCATGGTGTTCGGATCTATCTTGAAAGACTCTATTAGATCCAAATAGACAGTGGGTGTCCTCCCAAATAGACAGTGGGTGTCCTGATTCAGAGGGGGTCCTGTAGCTGGCAATTACTTGAATAGGTATCCTGCCAACAGTTGACTACACCTGAAGTGTCTCCAGGGAATCGTACTGTTTAACCAATTTGGAGGTATATTTATCTTTAGTGAATACTGATGCACCACGTTTAGTTTTAATGCATTCAGTTTGTGTTCTGCAGAGCCTTGAACCAGGTGTCCATGACTGCACAAATGTCTGCATCTTCCAAGGTGAAGACTGCTTCCAGTGAGTGCAGCTTTCATGTTAATACTGTTTTTTAGTAGTATAACATTGAGGTTGTTAGATTTACATTTGAGAATTTTGCCCAAGACGCTGCCTAAAAGGCACTATGCATCCTTGTCAACTGAGACTCCATATACCCCATTGGATCCGTGTTCCCACCTCCTACCTGCACTATAACATGCGTCTTTGCTGTCAGCATTGACATGTCATTTGCCATGGTTATACCTTGTAATGTTCTGACATGGTTGTGTTTTTGATATGTTGCCAAGGGGGGTGAATAAATATATACATGTGTATAATGTATATAACTACATGCACACACTCATGCTACCTGCATTATGAAGTGTCAGTTGTCAAGGCTACCTCTTGGGCATATTCTCATGTTCTTCTGCACTGTTTGCCAAGATTTCCTCATTGCATGCTGGTTGCCAAGGTTATGCCTCAAATTCTCAAATGCTAACAATTATGCATTACTAAAGTCTCTGCAGGTGAGGCTGTATTGCTGCCGGATGCATTGGCTAGTCCTACTAGTGGTGGTAAATTGTGCAGTGGGTGGCTGCAGTACCTAGGCACCAAAATGTCTTTAAACTTGCCAGAACACATCTGGACAATGGGGCTTTGAGCAAAGGGAACTTTCCTGCCCATTTGTGTCCCTGGAGCGCACACATGCCTACAGATAAACACCATTCACAGCCTTCAAAACGAAATTGGAACAATGGGATTGGAACAATGGGAATTCAAAAATAAAGCCCATTTTTTTTTGTCCAGCCTAGGACATTCATGCCTGCAGACAAGTCGCACTTGTGGGGGTGAAGTACTTTGGACTTCATACAGAGCAACCTTTGCCAACTCTCTTGCTAGACTGGAGCACTCCTAGCCCACAGCTTATCCCAGATAATACCACAGACCCTGGATCCAAAGAATGCCAAATTCAAAAGCCTTCCTGACTGGTTTTGTGCACTCCAGGCCTCCAGAGGACCTGTACACTTGGAGAACTTGGAAAAGGTTCCCGAGAACTTGGAAAAGGTTCCAATACCTTGGACTAAAGGGTGAAATGGTATCCCTGTTATTCAACCTGGGCTGTGTCAAGCACATATGGGATGGCTACTTTACCCAGAACCTTTTCCCCATCCCTGTTGACCTTGCCCAGGGACCTGCACACTGACCAGGGTGACCTGTCGGCAATGCACCACTGCAACTTTGGGACTGGTCAAGATTGTGGAACAGAGCTTGGACACAGATGTCCTGCTATCTGGGTGGAACGCACTTCCTCATTGCAGGCAGGTGGTTGGGTAAGGGCCAAAGCAGGTACAGTACACTCTTATCCCGGCCCAGTCTCGTCCAAGAATTCCCCAAGGGTTTCCATGGGGGGGGGGGGGTAGTGCCAACCCCCACATCACCTGCGAGCCATTTGTATGGCTGCCAGTCCCTTCCATGAATTCCACTGGGACTTCATGCTGGCAGGGCATTGAATCACCCTTCAGGTTCCAAAGGTGGTATCTGGCTGTGTAGGTGCTAAGGTTATGTCTGGGTATATCAGATATGCTACATGGCAGCTAATGCCATTATGCCAAGTATACATCTTAGAGCAGGTAACAAGTGATGCTGTGAGCTGCTGTGCTTGTAATCTACCTGTATTCTTGTGAGCCACCTGAACTGACATGCCAGTTGTAAAGGTAATGTGTCCTACTACATCCTTCTGTGGCATCTGCATTATGACTTAAAGGAAGGTGGATGTTCTCCACAGAAAATGGACTATCACATTTTTTGCTGCTGCCAGAATTGCTTATTCCCTTGGGGACTGCTCTAGGCAACTTTATTTAGATTCCACTAGTTTTGGAAAGGAAGCTTTGCTCCAAATCATTAGCAGTCTGTCCTCTACTCCCCCCCCCCCCACTCCAGTGCATTGGGGGAATAACTGTGGATATTTCGTATCCTGTCCTGATCTTCCACTCTAAAGAGCAAAAAAAAACTTGTCCTGATTTTGTTTTGGTTAGAAAGCCAAGGAATTGTCTGATTACAATTTGTATTATCTGGTATTTGTCTAGATAATGAGAATCAGTATCTCCTAGACCATATAAATAGCAGCTAGTTGTCATTCAAAGACCTGGGAGTCCCAGAATTACTGCAAAAATTAACATTGGTCATTGTTTTTTTATATTGTAATAGGACTTCCATTACACACCACATCCTCAAAGATTCCTATACCTCAAAAAGGAAACCCTCTTGGCACAATGGTCTCTGAGGAATTGTGTGCATCTTGGAATCTAATATTTCTTTAATAGATCGTGAAGCCTATTTAAGTTGGGGTGTCCGTATCCCTGAAGTCCTATATTTTCCTGTCCAAGTAGGTACTTGTCATGGTCCTAGTTCACCAAGCCTTGTGCTCCTTAAGATATTTTCCTTCCATAATCCCCTGGGTCTAACTCCCCACTGATCTCATCACCAATATTCAGTTTGGTCACAGCTAATAGTTTTCTGGCTAGCATTTCAGCCTCTTGACAATTTTGGTCCTTTGGGATACTGCTATAAGTCTTGGTTTTAACCCTTTTCTTTCTCCCATGTTTGGGTGACAGGACTGTCCACCTCTTGGTGTCGAGGTGGATAATGTACATGATATGAAATGTCTTTCTGTGTATACACGTTTTATACTGACTTTCATGAATGACTGCTTTTATTGCAGTGAATAGTTCCCTGTTTAGTGTTTGTCAGAAGCGGGTCAGTTTTATGATTTAACTGCTGTCATGTAATGGATTTAAGTTTTAGACTTAAAGTTGGTGTCATGAATGCAGTGTGTAATCTAAAATACCAGTAAGAGCACTGGCTGGCATGGATGTTAATGCTGTAAGTGGGGAAATCCTGAGGAACAAGCTTTGGGCAATTCTAACAACATCTGGATAAGACCTGGCAATTGGCAGAGACTGCTACCTTTCTCAACTTCCATCCTAACGATACTAGAATAACTCTCATCTACAGCTGTTAGACTTGATGATTTAGAGTTCTTGGTCTTGTTTTTTAATAGCTATTGACTGGCTAAGTTCACTTTTTATAACTTTTTGGCATGTAGGTCACTTGCGATACACTTCATAAGGAAAAACTGGGTCTTCAAGTTTTTAACCCTGGAGCTACTTCACAATCAGTAGCTCTAACTGCCTGGATCCTATTTCCATCAGTCTGTCCCATCTAACTAGTTTCAAACCCATTTTGAGGTCTGATCTGGCCATTTTCTAGCGCTCCTAGCCTTTGGTTTTTTTTTTTTTTTTTTTTTTTCCCCCCCCCAAGAATTCCTCCATTCTGTCCCTAACTTACCTTTATGATTGATGCTGAAATGTTACTATTTTACCTAATTGTTTAATTAGCTGCTGATTGCCTGTTGGTTATTGGGCACTCCTCATTTGACCCTTTTCCATGTCTCCTTTGCAGTGATGTGGGTGTAGTAACTACTAACACTTTATAATGGGTATCTGTATTCAAAATCTTTTATTCTGTTCATAGTATTAAAAATGTCCCCACACAAATAGCAGAAAACACAAAAACGCTACACAATTAATTACAGTAGGATGAGCTGGAACCAAAAACCAAGAAATTCAAGAAACCAAATGGGCACCGCCTTAACAAAAACCAATGCTTTAGTCACTTCACTTCAGACCAAGTATCTTGTGGGACGAAAGCAAAGAATAAAGCATTTGTTTGCTAAAGCTGTGCTTTTGTGGTTCCTTAAATTCCTTGTTTGGTTGTAGCCCATCCTGCCATAGTGGATCTTGTGTGTTGCATTCTAGATAGTTTAAGTGTACCAAACGCAGTCAAGTTTTGCCTCTGGATACCCACAACATAATGTGCATCTGTGGCTGGAACACATGGACACAGACTGCAACATTTGCAAGAACTTTGGGCCTAGGTCCATTGCAGACTGCTGTAATAGTAAGCAGGCTGGAGTTCTGCCAGCCATCCCCCACCCCTTCCTAAGAAGAGTCTGAGGAAGAAAGGATAGAGAAGCCAGGAAGAGCCCAATGAACCCAGGCCATCCTCTGATCCTAGAGTCTTGAGATGGCGACCCATTCCCCTCCTGCTTTGGTGCCAAAATAGTGACCTGCCTTACAGAACTATTGTCAATGGGGGACAAAGCCCCCTGTTAGCCATCAGTAAACCCTGTTCATATAGGAACTTTCTCAGTGAGACCTTTTGAGTGTAGATCTTGGGAGTAATTGCTCAACGTTTGGTCTTGGTGCAAACTCAGTTGGGGCCTTTTAGTGCTGGAGTCCTCTGCCTTCAAGCCATAAGCACCAGTCTCAATCCCAGAATCATCTGTGTCCTTGGTATCGATGTTTGGTGCTACTTGTGTCTTCAAGATGGAGATTGCAGCAGCTCTGGTGTTTGGGGGGGGGGGGGGTCCAGTACCAACTCATTCTAGATCCGTCTTTGAAGTTATAAAACGGATAATCTCTCCTAGGTGACTGACTATGCCTGTACTAGTACCAACTCCACCCCGCAACCATCTCCAGCCAGTTTGTGACAACCAAGGACAGAGCAGAATGTAACCTCAAACAGCAGCAGGTTCTGATTGATTAAAACCAGGGCTCTCCAAGAATAGGACTTGAAATTAGGTGGATTCCCATTCCGAGCTTCGTGGGTTCGTAATAGGCAGACTGAGCCTAGTATTTGCCAATTGTAGGTTTGTCTAATAACCAGAGGTCAGAATCAACCCTGTACCTTGTATCTGAGGTAAAGACCTTGAGACCCTTATGCCAGGCCCTTACCCTTCATCTTTGACATCTTTGGATGAGTGAGCTACCTGCAATCCCCTATTTAAGACGCCACAGTTGGCAAAGTCTTTGAATTGAGACTGGAGTCTTTTTGCCAATAGACCCACCCTCTCAGGATGTGACTCCTGCAGTTGTACACCCTCTACCTTATGGGTGGTCCCTCCTGCTGACTGTCTTATTGATTTGGTCACCAGAAGAGTATGGCAGGAACCAGATACTGCTAAAGCAATCCCACAGTCTTGCACCCAAGTAAAGATGGAGGACCTTGGACTCTCCGTTGTAGCAGCCATGAAGACCAGTAAGTCAGCTGTTCTCCATCCACCCAAGAGTTAGTGCTGTGCATCGCATGAGGAAGTATGCTTGCATCTTGAGCACTTGTGTTAAAGTATTTCACTCTTATGAACCACTTTAGAAAGGGGTCTGACAGAACAAGCCACAGATGCTTTGTGCAAGCCAACTATGCCCGAGTGGGGGCTGGAGATTTCAATGAGTGATGAATTACTAACCTCTCAATGCTCTCAATGCATCTAGCATGAAGTACCATACCATTTTAACTGATGGAGCAGCCAGATAGGCAGGCCCAGGCATCATTCTTTCTTTCAGGCCTTGCTTGTCCTTTTTGTTCTTGTGGACAGCTTTGAGGTCTTTCCCCTTTGATTCCCCATTAGTTCCATCTGTGGTGGAAAATGGCACCATAGGCATTGCATTTTGGAGAATTCTCCACATTCCTTTAACTGGGATCAGAAGGGTTCCAAATAACTTGGTTTAGGAAACCTCTGTGTAATCCCTTTTCCTCAAGACAGGGATGACTTGGGTCCCCTCTTCAGTGATTGTTTTTGTGTGTTTTTTTTTGTTTGTTTGTTGTGTTTTTTTTTCTCTCCATTGACTGCAGGGATAGCTCCCTTCAGCTTTGTGGGGAATACACTTCGGCTTTGTGGGGAATACGTGCAGAAGTGTTTGTAGGAGGATTTAGAAGGGAGAAATTAGGTAAATTATTCAATCTTCCTCAATACCAGATGTAGAACACTGGTTGTGGTGTGTAAGTGTGAATGTGTGACAGGCAAACCATATTAACAAGTGATTAGTGATTCCATAAAGATGTTTTAAAAGATGGAGTAGGTAAAAGAATGCCCAATGTGTGGTCCTATTGCTTGTGATACTTAAAGGTATTGAACAATAGTTGTGCCGAGCTTAGTTTGCACTTTTATGAATGGAAGCAGCTGCACATGGCAGAGCACGTCTAGTAAGCTATGCAATTGACAAGATGCAGCATTAAGAAGGTGGGTAGGGTTGGGTACTGAAGCCTTTATTTTCTAAAATGCCTACACCCATGACCTGTTCATGGTGAGCTTGCTCCGTAGCCTATGTAGGTAGATAAAAATAGAGTGCATTGGCTAAGCACCCCTACTTGTGTGGTGGGCACAAGTTTTGCTTTAAGGCTATAGATCAGGTTTTACCTGACATAAGAGGTGGTTCTTCAGCGTTACTACTGGAAGAACGTGAGTTAGAATGACAATTGTTAAATGCCTTTTTGTACCCAGGTTTAAATGAGGCTTGTAACATTTCTTGCCTGTTAAAACTAAGGTGTTTTAACTTGGTGAAAGATCTCTATATAGATATAGATTACACTCTTATACTCTTCTTTTCTATATACATTCTTGCACACAAATTTTACAGATAGCATACTTCTGGCAGTTACTCTTGCCTTTTGGCTTTTCCCGGTTAGGGGTCGCCACAGCAGAACTCCAGTCCGCTAATGATTGGTAGTTGATTTCTGCATGCAGAGTTACCAGCCCTGATGCACAACCTTCAACGAAGGTACGCCCATTCATGCAAGTTTCCACGCAGAAGATTCTCTAGCTGAGAATCGAACCGGACAGCGTCTTACTGTGAGGTGACAATGCTACCGCAGCACCACCATAAATCCTACCCACCCGAGTGGGTTTTACTGAGTAGTGTATTGTTACTATGGGATATACAGGTTCTAAAGCGACTTTTTAAATGGAACATCCTGTTTGGTTTTTACATGCGTTTTAAACCAATGTATTTACTTGGTGTTCATTTCTGATGAAGTTGCCATATTGGTGACAAAGCATTTGAGTTGTTAAACCTTTTTAGGTTTTAAAAAAACTGCGTGTTCTATCTGGGCCTCTAGGACCTGCATATCATCAGTTTGTCTCCAGTTTTTTTCCTTTACCCAGCTTGTTTGTATTTTGTTGATTAGCACTCCAATTTGTTTTTAGATTCATTCCTTCACAAGTTGCCCATTTAAAGGGAACACCCAGCTGTACCTCGAATTTAAAGATTTTTCTGTCAAACACTAGCAATGCAGTATTCTTCCCCAGAAGAATAAAGCCTAGAATATGACCTAGACAGTTGCTTGAGCAGTGGAAGAGCTGGGTGGGAGTAAGTGTAGCTTTCAGTCCTAGGAGGATTCTGGTCAGTTGAAAGTAGTTGTCGAAAGCCATAATCTTGCATAGGTGCCAAGTGTCATGGGTTTTGGAGAGTCAAGACAGTAATGCCTAGTGTATGGGGGAGAGCCTGTACCATGGGCAGGAGAAGGATCCCTGTGGTGTGACATGGGTGCTAAAGACAGCTGGCAGGAATGGGTTTGGGTTCATTTAAGAGAATTGTTGGCTGCACACAGTTTTAAATGATTCTTATCCATTGGGTGAAGGAGTGAATCTTGATTAGGCAGTGTGAATTAAAGTACCATACCGTTTTAGCCAAAGTATGGCGCTCTCAATGGCAACTAAATTCCCAGAAATGGGATACTGTTCTCTTTGCAGTTTGCTTGGACATGAGGTCTTCGTTGGGGATTTCTGTATTTTACACCCCGGTAATATGACTTTTCATTGTATAAATAAAGTGGATCTCGGTGTGATACGCTAGAGAATGTTTGCTTTCCCTTTGATCTGCACAAGACAGAAATGGATTTTAGCTATAGTTCTAGCACTTGAGGTATCTGGTATGATTTTTAATGCTGCAAGAATATCTTTGTAGCACCTTGTGTCCTCTAACTGAATTATTGGCTACATTCTAGGACACCTAGCTGGTTCTGTCATGTAAAATGGCAGGCTACATACTGTTCAGTAATAGATTCGAAAATATGAGCTGTCTTATTTATGGTATTGCTGGCAATATTTTTCTTACTTGGTCTGTTTGCTTTTGTAGAAAACTGAATTTTTTTAACACTTCATCGCCTGAGCTGCAATTTGGTTACTAAACTGCTCCATTAATGTTTACAGTACATGAGTTCACGACAAAGGCAAGTGGATCCAAAGGGGCACATTTTGAGCTGCAACCTTAGAAAGTTTAATGTGTATAGTATGTTTATACTTTTGTACTACTGTTCAGCAGTACATTCTATTGGTGACCATTTAAAAAAACAAGTGTAGGTAGAAAAGTCTTGTGACCCAGCTTTAGAAGTGGACTGTGAAAAGGATGGAGAATCTCCTTTCCTGGAGGGTAGTTTAAGCAACTCCAACATTGGTATCTTTATTGCTGTGCTACAAAGGTTGTTTAATCTTCATTTTAAAGCTAAAGTCCAGTGATCATGACCCAGTAGTTGACTATCCTCCAATGTTTGAGTTGCAGCAGATTCCTATATAATGCCCTCCCATGAAGCCACTCCTATATAATGCCCTCCCATGAAGCCACTGTTATCCAGACTTTATAATGGTAGTAGGGAAAGAGTATGGGAGCAAGTTACCAGGCCATCCTTCCATTGCTCATGGACACAGGTTTTTAGAGGAAACAAGTGCCCAGAAATGACCCACATGAGCAAAAGGAGGATGTGTGGACTTTGGATAGAAGTGGTAGTGCTAGTGCCCTTTTCCTAAGGAGTGAAAAGGGGTACTGTTCTCAGTTAAGCAATCATTGTCATATGTAAGAAATACTTCATTTGCTTACTGTAAGCAGACATTTAGTCTTGCAACTGTGCCATTAGGAAAGTTAATTTGAATTTTTAGCTGCACTTAGTTTAATACACTTTTTTCCCAGTATTTTGTAGTTTTGTAACCAGAAATGCTGTTCCTAAATGTGTGTTGTACTTCTTCCAGCTCTTTGTCTATACTCTTTGCTGTTTATGAGGTTTGCTTACCGTGTACAGCCCAGGAACTGGCTACTGTTTGCCTGCCACTTCTCAAATGAAACTGCACAGCTTATTCAGGGTGGCCGATTGATCAAATACAAGTGAGTAATTTTTTTTCTCTGTAGTTTGCTTAACTATATACAAGGGATGGCATAGCATTCAGATGCTGGCAAAGTATTTGATTTTTCCTTTACTGCAAACTGTTTTACTCAGACTTGGAGGTTGGCATTTTAAGGAGTTCAAATTAAGAAGTGTCCCCACCAATGGCATTGTTCTAATTTGGTGACCTATGCATGCCTGTTTTGAATTCATTAGCGGTCTAATGTGGAGACAGTACTGTTGGTGTTGAATGTCTTTACATTGTAATGCAGAATACATCATAATGCAGGGAGTACCTGTGACCTAGTCAGTTCAACTTTTGGGAGTTAAGTTAGAAGTTGGCTATGCATGAAAGACTCTCCCATGCAGTAGCTCTGACTATAAAGTGCACTAGCAAGATTACAGATTTTTGTTGCTATTCAAATATAGGTGACTGGAAAACTGTAGTATGACCTCAAAACTCTTCCTAGGCCATAATTTCTGCACTTCCTGGTTCCTGTGATAGATTAATGGTGGACAGATGTTTATACTTTATAAATCTGACATGGCTTTTCTCTTTTCACTTTCTCAGTTTGAGGTGTAGAGAATACTGGCTTCAAAAGGACATGCAGTTTGTGGTCATGAAGCTGATCTATTGTATATAGTGTGTGTGTTGCTCTGCATTTTGTAGTAGAATGTTTGTGCTAGTTTTTTTCAACTCCACTAGAAGGGACTGCTGCATCACATTAAGATTAAAGTGGCAGAGAACACTAGTGACTAGAATAAATCGAATTGGTGCCCAAAAATGAGAAGGGACCTGGCTCAGATTTTGGTTGGATTTCTAGTACTGCTACTGCTTTTTCAGTCATTTAATCCTTCTCAAACCTCTAGACCAGAAGTCTTTCTCACAAGATGTGTCTAGTCAGATTACTACCAGCAGCTATCACTCTCTTAGATCTGTCCATGTAAATGTTATGGTGGATGTAGACTGTTGCAAAATGGAAACCTTCTAGCACAAATTAAGATGGGCCTAATCCCATTCTCTTCCAGGGTAGTTTTTGCATATTCATGCCTTGGCTTTTTTACTCCCTATTTCTGTCAGTTTGTGCAGGAAGTGGTAGACCCCATCCTCAATTTACCGGTGTTTATGGCTTCATTGCTTGCTGTCTTCACTGCCACATCACAGCTCCTTCTTTGGGTATTGGTTTTCTTTGTCAGCTGTCCAGGACTGATACCAGTAGGTGCTAGTGGTTCCTTTGACCTCTATCTGCCTTGGTGACTAGAGGCAGAATTGGCTTTTTTACAATGCCACTAGAAGTCAACCTTTTGAGACTTTGGTGTTAGCCTTAGCAGTTGCTGTACTGTTGAATGGCTTCTGTTGCACTCAGTTGGTGCCAGTACTGTCCGCAAGCTTTTTTCTGTGCGGGAGCGGTAGGGAGGAGTCTCTCTTTGTATCGTTAAATGCAGAAACACATCCCTGCTGTATGGTTACTGCTATTTCCAGCCAGAGACTAGCTTGCTGCACCTACGGCCTTTAGGTGCTGTAGGACCAGAAGAGTAGGAAGATCTTCAAGGTAACTGGGTTTACATTTAGAGGGAAGACTATGGACTGTAGTCTAGTCTCCTTTACTGGTAACCGAGATGAGGGGTGATTCCTACTGCCCCACGTGTAGAACAATAGTTTAGCGTAAGCGAATGAAGATTGACCAGCTTGCATCCACTCTTTTCTGTTGTGGCAGCTTGTATTACAGGAATACTAGTGCTCATCTAACTGCCTTTTGGACTTTGGAAAAACCACTGGAAGTCAGAGCAATTTTTGCAGCATCCCTTAAGAGGGAATAATTTCATAGGTTCATACTAGGCAATCTGCCCTAGGGCATTTATAAGCCTAGCCAAAGCCTAGCCAGAGTATGTTTGGCTTTCACCACCCATTTTAAATTAATTTTGCTATGCCTTTTTTTGAGGTTAGTATACTGTGCCTCTGACACAGAAGGGATAGCCGGGGTAAACCTACGATCTCCCATCCACTCATCAAGATTCCTCTTGAAGAGGGTCAATGTGGGACTCTGCCTAACCTGGACTGGGATTTTATTCCAGAGTGAAGGGAGCCTCTGGGTTATGAATCTGTCCCTCCAGCATGTCCTGTTTATTTCAGTGCTGAGGTTCAAGTCTCGAGCGCGTAGCTCGATGGGATTTGGATTTTCTGAGGTGCAGCATGTCCATTAATTCCGGGTTGGACATGGCTTTATACGTCAGGCATAGATCGCCTCTGAGCAGGCGGTATGCCACTGAGTAGAGCTGGAGTTTCTTTAACCAGGCAGCATATGACATCTGTTTGAGCCCTTTGTTCCTCTTGGTGAGGTACTTTTGGGGTCTTTCCAGTTGCTGCAGGTGTCTGGTAAGGTACATCCCAAAAGGGGCATTGTACTCATTATGGGCCTGATGACGGATGAGTAAAGAGGTACAATGACCTCCCCTGATCTAGATGTGAATCCCTTCATGATTAGGTGGGCTATATAAAATGTTTTTCTAAACACTTTGGCCACGTGGTTGTCAAATGAGAGATTGCTATCAACTTGGGTCCCCAGGTCCCTAATGACTTCTGTACTTAATGGATTACCACCTATGTGGTAATTTGTGGGCACTTTGTTTTTGCCAAAGGGGATGACTTTTTGGCGTTTAGCTTGAGGCCATGGCTCTGGCACCAGTTGTCTGTTTCTGAGGCCCTTTTGGAGGATGCTTGTGCCTGCTGGAGAGTTAATTATGGCGCCCAGTTTGCAGTCATCTGCAAACTTGGTCAGCCGCAGTCCTTCCATGTTTGCCTGTACCGCCGAGAAATATATACCGAACAAGAGAGGTCCCAGGACTGAGCCTTGTGGGATGCCACTTGTAACTGGTTTGGAGTCTGACATGGCTCCAGCAATTCTAACCATGTGGGTTCTGTCCTTGAGCCAGTTTGCAACCCATCTAGTGACATAGGGGTTTATATTTAAGCTGGTGAGCTTATCTATAATGCCAGAGTGGGGTATTGTATCAGGCTTTTGCAAGGTCCAGGTAGGCTGTGTGGACCACCTTCCCCTCGTCAATGGCCTTGGTGACTGTTTCAAAGAAATCGACCAGGTTTAAGAGGCAGGATCTGCCCTTAAAGCCAAACTGGGTAGGATCCAGTGTCTGTAGGTCCCAAATATCTGAGGTCCATGATGACCCTTTCCATAGCTTTGCAGACCAAGCTAGTCAGGCTTATGGGGCGATGGTTTCCAGGATCCGTTGAGGCACCACCTTTGTGGAGAGGGACCACTGTTGCTGTACGCCACTCTTTGGGTACATATCCTGTAGTAAGGCTAAGATTGAACAGTAGTTTTATGTTTGGGTTTAGCTCTTCTTGGAGTTCATGTAGGACGCAGCCTGGGACACCCATCTGGTCCTATTGATGCTGTGTTTTTTTGCTTTGGAGAGGGCGGCTCTTACCTGAGCATCTGAGATGTCAGGGGGGGGGGGCAGCACTCTGTTGGGATAGATATTTGCCCTATTGGTGGGGAGAGGGGGGAGAAGTTTGCACTGAACCTGTCGGCTAGGATGTTGGCAAGGTCTGTGGGCTCTGTGTATTTTTTTGTCATTTTGGACTAATTCTGCGCATATCTGGGAATTCCCACCCAGGTTCCTAACAACTAAAGAAAGCCTTGTGATTATCCTTGGTGACCTGTGCAATTTTTCTCTAAGCTGGCCTTAGATGATTTTATGAGTGCCCGTAGTTTTGCTAATACTGATCAGTTTTGCTAATACTGATCAGAGATGCCTTCCCTTTTTGGGATTTTGCTCCATGTAGTAGCTTCCTCCTTCTATTGTATAGTTTGTTTATGGCTGGGGTCCACCAGACAGGACGTCTGCCTTTGGAGGATTGGGTCTTGGTTTTATTTGGGATTGCATGATCCATGCATTCCTGAAGGTGTTCATAGAATGCGTTTATAAAGGATTATGCGGTCTGGGACGTATTTTCCACAGGCCTGGGGGCTTTGAAGGATTTCGCCTCTGTTTTGAGGCGTGTGAAATTTGCTTTAGAGAAGTTTTTCACTGGTTTTCTGGGCAGGGGGTGGGGTCAGGATGTGAATATCCAGTGATATTAGTTTATGGTCTGATCTTACCAGTGAGGGAAACTTCTGGTCTGGAGCATAGTGTCCCCATGTTGGTGATCAGGTCCAGTATGTTTTCCCCTCTTGTGGGAGTGGTAACAAGTTGTTCCATAGCATTTGAGTTTATAAATTCTAGGAACCTTTGGGCTAGGTTGTTGGAGCTATAGTAATGCTCCCAGTCTGTTTGGGTAGTTGGAAGTCGCCCAATATAATGGAGTTTGTAGTGACCTTCATATTTTCCAGTATTCTCAGGAAGGCCAAGTGGGGTTCCTGTGTTTGGGAGGGTGGTCTGTAGCAGGCTATAAACTGGAAGGCAGTTTTATCCACAGTTAGTTGCACATGGATAGTCTCTGATGCTTCATGCTGTGCCACCAACCTGGAGGTGTGGGTATCTTTGACGAATATTGATACTCCCCCCTCCTTTTGTGGTTCGGTCCAAGTTTTGGGGCCGAAAAGCATGGTATGAGGTATAACCTGGTAGTGCTGGGGTGCTCTCGGGAGCCTTGAACCAGGTTTCTGTTACTGCACAGATATCAATGCTCTCCATGCAAAGTTTCGAGTGCGTGCATCTTGAGGTTTAGACTTCTGGTGTTGAGTAGCATTACTCTTAGTTTCTTATCCCTTGTGATACCTATGGAGGTGGGTTTGTCTTGAGCCTTGCCTAAAGGCACTATGGGGGTAGCAAGAGCCTTTGCCAATATCCAAAAGCCCATGGGTGACAGGTGCAAGCCGTCCCTAGCAAAGCATCATGGCTTGTAGAGCATGTCATCCCAGGCTAACAGGCATTGGATCCCCTTTGACACCAACACTTAAGCCAATTTGTTGAAATTGATCATCTTGTCTTCATATTGTGGCATCATTCTTGGTGAGGGTAAGATGCTACTCAAGGTCATACCGGCCTGGGCTACATGCTCAGAGCTCCTCTGACTCTTTTCATGTAGTCCAGGGAGGTACATCTTGGGTCATTCACACCAGCATGGACAATGACGGAGTCATATTTGTACTTGCCTTGGAGTGACCTGAGTGCTTGTGTTGTGGCAGATCCTAGTGCCCGACAGGCAGCTCACTGTGACCCTTCTTGTTCAGCCTGGTGAGCAGGACATCAGTGTGCCTGACTATAGTCGCCTATTACAAGTGTATCAGGTGTGTTTAGCCTCAAGGGCTGTGACTGTTCGGCACACTGGCTTTGTGAGCTATGTGTTGCACGTGTTTTGTTTTGGGTAGCGGTTGCTTGGGTGTCTGCTTTGGAGGTCTCTGCTGCTTAGGCAGATTTTTATTTAGAGCCTCGAAGTATGTTTGTGTGTTTGGTTTGTTGTCGTGGTAGGTCTAAGACTGGAATTGTGAGTGGTTTCCTTCTCCTGACTGGTTATGCCAGTACTGAGTTGAGAGCTTAGCCTCCAGTTTAGCTATATGGTTGCATCTCTCACATGTTGGAATTTGTTGGGAGGAGGAGAGGGTTGTCTGTGTACATGAGGCAGTTGTAACATTGCCTCAAGATTCCCAGATTCACCAGCTGGACCGGAGAGGAGATTGACAACTGACCTTTGGACATGCTAGAATAGTATTGAATTCCTTTATAATTGGGAAAAAAAGGGGCAATGGGGAACAAGGTACTCGAGGGGAGTTTGTGAGGGTGTAGTGCTTTAATTTTTTTAGAGCTGACTTTTATATAATTGCTTTAGTGAGCAAGTGCCAGGTAACTTAAATGCAATGCGTTACAGGTAACTTAAATGCAAAAACGACAAACAGTAACTTTCAAGTAAAACAAGGAAATAAGTACAGTAAGCAATGCAGATATCACTAGGGATCCACAGAAGTGCTAAAAGGCCGCGTTTTAGGTGGAATTAGCGTTTCAGGGAAATAAACAAACAAGCATACAAATAAAGCTAGATTCAGCAGGCCTGGATCTAGTCTATGCTACAGCAAACAAGGTGTACCAATTTCAGTAAAACAGTTGGAATATGCAGGCAATATAAGCCTTTAACCAGAAATTCCCTGCTTAGAAGGGCAGAGTCCAGCCCCTCCTCCCACAAGAGTGCAGACCGCAATCCTTAACATAAAATAACTGGCCTGAAGCCCAAGTGCTTAAACCAGAACTAATACACTTTTAGAATAACAGACACTGAGCTCTCAATTAGCAGTTCCCAACTTAGAAGGATGTAAGCTACCTGTCCTGCCACCACAGTGCAGGCCACAAACCTTCCTAATGCAAAACTGGTCTGAAGCCCAAGTGCTTAATCCAAAAGACTTGGAAATGATAGCTACACAATCAAGTTACTACCAGCAGTAATAAATACAACTGAATACTTTAAAGAATGCCTGGATTAGTGCTCACGTTATACAAACAAAGCTAGATTCAGCAGGCCTGGATCTAGTCTATGCTACAGCAAATGAGGTGTACCAATTTCAGTAAGAAGGAGTTCAAATATGTAGGCACTATAAGCTTTAACCAGAAATTCCCAGCTCGGGACAGTCCAGCCTCTCCTCCCACGAGTGCAGAACACGAACCCTCTTAATGTAAAATAACTGGCCTCAAGCCCAAGTGCTTAAACCAGAATTAATGCACTTTTAGAATAACAGACACTGAGCCCTCAATCAGCAGTTCTCAACTTAGAAGGATGTAAGCTACCTGTTCTACCACTACAGTGCAGACCACAAACCTTCCTAATGTAAAACTGGTCTGCAGCCCAGGTGCTTAAACTAAAAGGCTTACAATGAGTTACACCAAGCAGTAATAAATACAATTGAGTACTTTTAAGATGCCGCAAAAGCAAAATAAAGTAGGAAAAACACAAATACTGTAAAAGCAGATAATAATAATTTTTTTCCAAAAAAAAAGAGAGAGGAGTAGCAGAAAGGAGTAGCAGAAACTAAGCCGATTGGCCTTCTCAAATGCTCTCCCTGTACTGGGTAGAATGAGGTAATGACACTAGACTGGGAGGAGGGTCCCAGATCACTAGACTGGGAGGAGGGTCCCAGATCAAATTTACACTAGGGACGGGCAACTGCAAAGCCACAAACTGCAGAAATGTTACTCACAGCTGAAAAACAGCAGTGAGCCTTTAAATGAAAGTTTTAAACAGCTAAAGGAGCCACTAGAAAGAGTAACTGCAACAAGTTATCATAAACAACCCAACAGATGCTTGAGTGGACAATTTCCAGTTAATACCTCACACAGTGAAACTAGCTAGAAAAAATACACAGTACGCTCAAAGTGCTATAAACAACAAACAAAATAAACAAAAAACAGGATACTTAATGTTATATATTGTAGCTCCGAGTTTGCCGAGTGTCCTTCCTTCGATTAGCTCACTGTAAAATGGCTGAACACCTACAACTGAGCTTCTTGGGTAACAAAGTTGAAACCTGAGACACACTGACTCGTAAGCTTTAACCATGATATCTGTATCAAGCCTGTGCCCCTTGATTCTTGCACAACATTCCTTACAAGGGCAGCAAGTGTTGGCACTGCAGTTTGCACAGTGACTGGTTGTGACTTTTCTTTTGTCCTTTCTGAATTTTCCTTTTGATGGTATCTGTTTTGGGCTACAGGTTAGGGGAGAGATCAGGAGTGAGGAGAGAAGACCCTCATTGCTGTGGGAGGTATGCTTTCTGCTACCAGACCTTTGCTTAGAATAAACACTGAGCAGATTTCAAATGAATCGGGACTTTTTCCATGCCCTGCCCCGAATAGCAACCCTAAATCAAAGTAAGGTGACCAAAAGAGGTAATAGTCTATGAAATGGCCATTTGTGGTGGTCCTCCAGAAAGGGTCTTAGTAGTCACCCCCCCCCCCTCCCTCTAAGATCAGACTGTCTAAACATTCAAACTGATACAAGGTGCCATATTCTGCCTCTGAGAACTGGGAATTGGTGGCGGACACTATTCTTAATGACTACTTCCAGTTCAGTGGGCCTTTCCTGACAAGTTTCTATTGTATTCGAGTCTCAAGGTATTGCAAAACTTGTGAATATATGCATCCAGTCACTTAGGCAGTCCTGTTCATTTATAGCTCACCGCACAACTATTGCTATGGATGCCTAAGCTGGGGGGGGGGGGGGTTAAAGGCAGTACAATCCAAGGGGTATAATCATAAAGCAGTACTGCAAGCACTTGTGCGCACTCCCACAGGATGATGCAGCAGCTGTAGATGCAGCAGCTGCTATAATTTGAGGCAATCATCCAGGCCGTGGATGAGGGTAAGGTGGTTCACAGCCTGTCTTGACCTCGCAAAGGCTTTCGACACCATCCCCATTCTGGAATTATAGCTAAACTAGATATAAATCCCTACATCACAAGATGGGTTGCCGACTGGCTCACTGATGGAACCCACACTGTTAAAGTTGCGGACTCCAAATCTAATCTCAAAGCAGTGACAAGTGGGAGTACCACAGGGTTCCGTCCTGGGACCTGTCCTGTTTGGTATCTTTGAATTATAAGCTAACACAGAAGGGCTCCTGGCTAATTAAGTTTGCAGATAGTAAAGTCCCCAAATGATTTGGAAATCCCTACAGAAGGGCCTCGCTGAGACAGATGCCTGGTGTCAAGAGCCATGGCCTCTAGCTCAATGCCAAAAAGTGCAGTGTCATCCCCTTTGGTAAAAACTCTGTACCCATGAATTACCACATAGGCAGCAATTTACTTGGCACCGAATGTGTAATAAGAGACCTTGGGACCCAGGTGGAAAGTAGTCTTTCCTTTGATAGTCACATCGCCACAGTAGTCTGGAAGTCCTACATGGCACACCTCATCATAAAAGGGTTCTCCTACAGGAAAGAGGTAATTGTTCCCCTCTACTCTGTACTCATTCTACCCATTATAGAGTAGAACGCCCCTTTTGCGATGTACCTCACAAGGCCACAAGTACCTCGCAGAGGATTACTGGCCTCAAACAAATTCCCTACACTGACTGCCTCAAAACTCCAGCTTTACTCTGTAGCATATCGCCTACTTCGAGGTGATCTCTGCCTAACATATAAAGCTATGTCAAACCCAGAGCTGTTGGACATGCTACACCTAAAGAAATCCCAATCCTTCTGAGCTACACACTCTAGAGACCTAAACCTTGTCACCACAATAAACGCACACTGGAGGGATAGATTCCTGTCGCAGAGACTTTCTATACTCTAACAAGCTACCCATCTGTCAAGCAAAGTTCTTCATTAGCACTCTTCAAGAAAAATCTTGAGTGGATGGGAAATACACCCTGGAGATCACTTCTGTGTCTCTGGACAGTGGCACAGGAAAATAACTCTTGGGTGGTGTAAGCTATGGAACCTTGCTGGCAAGGCTTATGTAGGCCCTTGGGCCGATAGCCTAGTACCTACCTATGAACCTAAGTATAGATACTGAAATGTCTCCACTCATTCCGGTATGTGTGTTGCTTTCTAATGCAGCCCAGGTATTCTGTTTCACTGTTTCCCCATGTGACGCTGGGGAAAGTTTGCTGTGATTCTGCATCCCTGGTCAGATTTGGAAGCTTCATAGAGCTAGCTCTAATACAAAATTTTCTTTGCATTAAGTACCTCTTCCCTTCCACTGAGCCATTTTCAAACCAAAAACCAGAGACTCTTCTTATGGCACCTTTTTGCCTCTAGGTTTTGACTCCCCCTTTTGTATCTTCTAATGAAATCTGGCAGAGACCCTTCAGAAGACTGCAGGGTCAACTGTCTGGAAAAAGTCACCTAGACATTAATTTGCTTAACTAGATTCTCCAATGATATCCAGTAACCCTGTTCACTCTCCATAGTGCTCTTTATTCACCACACCTCCCCTACAGGACTAAGCTAGGTGACTCGCTCCTTCCATGGGTGAGGCGAGCCATGCCTTTAATTGGCTCATTCTGTATGTAGGCATGTATGCATGAAGTCTAGTGATGTGAAGTGGGGGCAAGCTTGGCTTTACGAGGGGGGGGGGCTAGCCTCTTCAGCAGAGTTCCCCTCTTGTGACAGTTATAAAATTCCCTTATATGCTGTCCACCAAAAGACAGCATGCCTCTGCACTCCAAATTCCCCTGTTTACTGCCGTTTGCATATGGCAACACTGGCTTGCTATCCTCTAGCTCAAGTTACACTTGTTGCTCCTGCATGCTGTTAACTTGTGGCAGGCCAGATA
Source organism: Protopterus annectens (assembly GCF_019279795.1). Taxonomy (NCBI): domain Eukaryota; kingdom Metazoa; phylum Chordata; order Ceratodontiformes; family Protopteridae; genus Protopterus; species Protopterus annectens. The sequence continues at coordinate 1,775,380,957 of NC_056725.1, read as the reverse complement.
CTCCTCCCTCCCCAAGATGGCAGGTCACTCCTGCCTTCCCCTGCCAGCTACTACAGGTGCCCAAGATGGCAGGTCATTCCTGCCTTCCCCTGCCAGCTACTACAGGTGCCCAAGCTGCTATTCCAACTTTGGTCACCTGCAACAGTTTGATTTTTATTCCCCCTATTCCATGGTGCTGGCCCTCTACTTAACTCTTGAAAATATTAAAAGGGGAATCTGGTGTTAATCACAGATTGGGCTGCTTCAACAATGAGTTAATGTAGGGATGTACCCTGCCATGGATCTGATGACTGACTAGATTCTAAAGTTTTAGGGTACCTTCCACACCCTAACTGAAGGTCAGTGGTTAGTATACCAGGCTGTCAGAATTTCAGTCTAGCTTCCTTTGCAGCTTTATATCCATTTATTGCTTCAGAGCTGGGTAGAGAAGTACCCTGTTGTGGATCCCCCTCAATGTTTTGAGAAATTTTAAATTGGTTAGTCGTGTTGCTGGGAATTAGGGCTAGTGTTTTGTCACTAAATTTTTTTACCTCCCTTTGCCATTCTTGTCAGGAGGGAAGAGTGATACTTAAGCTCTACCCGCTTGTCTCTTTCCAGTAGAGATGGAGCTCGGTCCCTACCCCTGATCCTTCCACCATTTGCAGGAAGAGTTGGGAGGCTTCATTTTTAGCTGCTTTCTTTCTCTGCCACCAGTGAGTGACACTGCTGTGGCCATAATAGTCATATGTTCATTAGCTCTCTGTCCCTAGAGTGTTCCTCAGGAAGACACCAACAGCAGAGGCAGATGCATCCTCTGCTCAGCTGTCCTTAAGGTTATGGAGAACACTGTGGCCATATAAGGGCAAATGGATGTTCAGGGGGCCACTATCACGCCTGTTTAACAAGTGAAAGGACTGTTCAGTGTACTTTTCCTGGGAGACCTACAAAAATAAGTAATGCTAAACACTGGCATTCTTCACCTGTCCCATTTTAAGCTAGGGCAGGTAAGACTGCTGTGTTTTGCTGCAGTCTGTCTTCCAGTCTTGTATATTCCCTTCATTTAAAAGGTGGAAATTCCCCCCTCGCCAATTCTTGAAAATTGGCACTATACTTGGACTAAGTTCCTACTCCACTCAACTGAAGAGAGAATGTGGAGAAAGTTTTCTGATTTCCCCACCAGCAGAGTTGTTATACTGTTGCCAGAATGGAGTTTCAGTGGGAACAGATTCCCAGCAGAGATTGGAATTTCCCCTGAACCTGCAGCTGTAGAGAATTATTTCCTTGCAGCCAATAGTTTTGTCTGGTAGTTACCAACTGCTGCCTGAAAATCCAAAATTGTGTAAGGTCCTACTATAACCCATGCTTTTTTTTTTAACCCCAAGACCCTTCAGTTCAGGATCTCTCTAAAGCAGAAAAGCAATAGTGGCCTGAAATGGGGAATCTGTCTCCCAGAAAACTATGTATGGGAGGCTTGAAAAGGATCTCCCAAAACAGAAAAGTTAATCTATTTGACTGTGTATGACCCATCTTGTTCCCCCTCCCCAGGCAACACAGTAAAGATTTCCAGGTATAGATTTTTCACTTTTTTGTGGCACTGGATGTCAGATTTGGGCTCTGAATCATTTGAAAGTGCTTCAGCTGGCTGTGGGATTTTCACCAGTCCACCATTGCTGTATTTTTTTTGTTCTGGATCAAATTCCGTCAAGGGGTGACTGTTCTTTCAGATCAAATGGAGAAGTGGTTACTCAATGCTTCTGCAGTTCCCGGATATTTCAGGCACTGATTTTTTACATTTTCAGTTTTCTGCCTTGCTTTAAATACTCTTGAGCTGTAGACAACCATTAAGTGCATAGCACCTGTTATGGCTCATAGCAGGTTACAGAACATTCACAATCTTTCCATATTTAGATGGCTTTGTTGTTTTTGCAGAATTTCAGAGCTGACCTTTGGTAAAACACCTTTCTCAGTCTGGGATTTCAAATGAATCTAGAGATCTTCATTAGACATTAGAAATGCCATCCTGTGATGCAGAACACGACCCAAATAGAATTATGTAATGCAGTTTTACCATTTCCGGTCACTTAAACAACCATCAGGGAGGAGTACTGCATGATTCTATTTCATGGTTTTGACGGTTGTCAATTCCTTCAGCCAAACTTCACATGAGAAATTTAGTGGTAGATCGGTTTTGACCCAGCATTAATACATCCTATCAAATCCCAGTGCTGGGATTTGTAAAAGTACTCTGACATTGGCTGAAGTCTGATTAGGCATTGTACCTTTATTTTGTGGTAGAGTTCCATGCATTGATTACTGCAATGGTGATGACACTGCTGTTATGGTAAGTTGCCTTGAATGAGGTAGCCTTTGGTTCTTTTCCAGGCTGCATCTTTAAAGCTTTCTCAGTGGTGTGCTTTGAATGTTAAAAATTCAAAAGGTACTGCATTGTACTAGGATCCATTCAGTGCTGGAATGTGTACAACTAGAGTTTAGGCAAACTGGCTCTTTTTTGGTCAGCTGGTACAAAGTCTGATTTGGCTGTATTTCTGAGCATGAATTTTGCAAGGCCAGATTATGATGCATTTTAACAAGAGCAGCCTTGTTCAGGAATGTCAACAGGAATTGCATGAACAGTAGCACAGTAATGCTGTGACATTCCAAGCTGAACACCTTTCCAGCAGCAGAGCAAGTTCTTCCCATATGATAGAATATGTGCTGTCCTTTGTAGGTCTGTGGCAAGTTGTATATTGGTAATCTTCCACACGTTTTAATACTGCAGTGGCCCAAATAGCTTACAGCACCAGCCATATGCTATACTTGATCTGCTACAGGATCCGTTTGGAGTTTACTACTAACATCACAATGGAAGCTGTTTGCAGAGCTGGCACTATTGGCTTACAAGATCAGACTGCCTTTTTCCTTCTAGTTTCCTGTAATGGATCACAGGTGTGTACTTTGTGCTGTTTGAAAATTGTAACATCCTCCCTTGTCTGCAGCAGGGACACTAGTTGGCCACTTGGTTTCTAGTGGGCATTGTGCCTGGTAATAGCATTACACTTAATCTGGGTTTCTTTGTTGGATTGTGCAGCTGCTGAAAATATATATCCCCTTTGTACTACCTTATCTCTGATCTGTTTGCTAGCTTAGTCTTCTGCTGAATTGGAGTCCGCAAACAAGTGCAGCATTCAGTATTTCACTCCCTTGAATTTTTACCAAGCCTGTATTTTAAGACCATGTTATAGGTAGAATTTAGTCACCGGGTAAGAAGTACTTGTTTTGTATTAATCATGCCCATTCCTACTTTGTAAAGTGAGTAACCTTAAGTTGGTCAGAAAAGGCAGCAGTTAAAAGGTGCCATAACTGATATTCATTGAACACTGGACTCTCTTGACCCTTGGAGTGTGGGGCCAAATGTACCAGTGCATGCAGTAAACTGGACCCTGAACTTACGGTAGATGTACATGGATGTTTTTTGTTGCATCTGAGGAAATGCTTGGATTTCTTTAACAATTGGTTGTCTGTCTCCTGCCAGGAAGAGCAGACATTATTTTCTGTATGGTTGTTCCATGTTTTCATTATACAGTGGATATTTTGTAGGTACATAACAATGTTTGACTACTGAAGTAGTTCTAAAGCTCAAGATTCCCCCACCCCACTCTTGTGACATGCCCAGCCCCCTAGTATGTTGGTGTACCATTATAAGAAGGGTGTCTGCCTAAGCACATTTTCTTGCTGCAGTTCATGAAAGCAGATACCCTCCACTGGTTGCATTTAGCCCCTCCATGTAGTTGGTTTGCTTTGGAGTGTGAGGTTCCAAAACAGGGTGCTTCATGCCCCTCCACACCCACTCTAGTTTTTGACTTGGTGTTATTTTCCTTGTGAAAAGATGGATTACCTCTGCATCTTTTCCTTTGGTGCAGATCATGTTGATCAGTTTCTCACCAAGAAAACCTCAAGGAGTAGGCTTTGTTCCATGTCAGAATACCTAGATGTGAAGGGACTTAAGGCCTTGATGCAAGCCACTGTGGCAATCTCCTGATTGTCATTGCCTTTTTTTTTCCAAATTCCCCAATTTTGAAAATGAAGAGGACATTGGAATTGGCCTGGGTGTGCTGGTTCAGATGAGCTTTGTCTCTGGATTACATACATTTTGCTGCTCAGTCGTCTGAAACCCCACTGCAGGTTGCCATGGCTGAATAACTGGGCACATTTGGGCCACTCCAGTGCAAGGGTTTGCTTCAGCTCCCTGGTATGTGCTTTAGAGGCCAATATGGTCACTTGATCAACTGAAGGAAATGATATCTTTCATGGGGAAGAAGTGAACATGTTGGATTTAAGTCTGGCCTTTCCACACCCAACCTAAAACTTCCAGGACGAATGCCATAGTGAAAAGTCTGCCTTCTGGCAGATGTCATATAAACAAGTGCCATTCTTCTATGTTCCCTGTCGGTGATTTCAGCTGGTCCAAAGCACTGCACTCCAGTGTCTGGGGTCTCTCCTAAGAGGACAGGAAGGTAAAGGGGTGGAACAGAAGTAATGTCTTCCAGTCTGGAGAGGCATTTGTGTACCGTCTCTCTCCTCGGGGATTCTTCAAATGAAAGCAGGGAAAAGCCTGTGGTTCAAAGATTCTGCATCTCTTGGGCCTGGATGCAGGGAAAATGGTGCCCTTTCCTCCCAGTTTTGAGGATGCCTTTTTGGCAGACTCCCTTGAACCCATTTACCATGACAACAGAGAATCTCTTCTGTGGCAAGACTTTCACAAGCACCTGTAGGAGTCCCACTGAGTGAGACTGCTGCAGTGTCCAGAGAAGGGCCCAAGTTGGTTACTCCTTACCTTTTTCCAATGAGAGATTTGGACAAATTTTTTGCTTCTCCCACTGGGACATGAGTAGCTTCTTCACACTCCACCTTTGAAATGGCATCAAATGTGCCCATGAGTGCACAACCATTCCCAACTTGCAGGAGAAAAAGTAGGACATATACCCCTTCTTCCTTCCCTACCTGGTGTTATCACTACTGGAGCCAGTAACTAAAGTGTTTGGATCGCATTTTAAAGGCTGTATCCTTGTACCATTGAGTTGTGCTATAGCTCTGAAAAGTCCATGCATCATTACACTAGTCTTCAGGCCTGACTCGGACATGTGAACCATTTCCAGATTGCTCTCTTGGAGCACCAGAGACTGAGATCATGTCCTTTTGATTTGAGGTCTATGGGCAGACACTTAAAATACTCAGTGTTGTTGCTGAGTTTATAGCAACTTTTTTAACCATGGGCTCTATCCAGTAAGGGGCTTTTCATATAAGCTCCATTTTTAGATTTGTTACAAGATGTATAGGGGTGCGAAAGCTTGTTAAGAGGGAAGCACTGAAAATGGTAGATATCTGGAGACTTGTATCTTTTGGATCCATGCTACACAGTGCCTTCAGGGTGTACTAGTTACTTGCACAAGGGGTGTGATTCCTTCTTGGTTAGACTGATGGTAAAAGGTTTTTGTGGATGCTAGATCTTGTTGATCCTTCTGCCAAAGATCTAGTAAATTGAGTTGGGCATAAGTCTCTTTTTTTTTTTAACTCAGTTTGGCAGCTAAGGCTTAATTACTGGAGGGGGGGGTTGGATAGGAAAAAATTTCCACACAGCCCATCTATTCAAGAGTGTAAAAATCTGCTTAAAGATGAGTAGGGAATACAGGACCATAATGGTTGCTAGAATCCCTTAAATTTGAAGAGAGCAGTGTTGCAAGATCAACCTGATCAACCTGCTTGCATGTAGGTTAAGGTGAGTAGAGGTTGCGTACAGGGAGTGTTTTGAAAGTGGATGAAATGAAGCCTTCAGGAGGCATACACCTCTTGTATGCCATTCTCACAAGCTTCCAAAACTATGGCTTTACAATTAAAGTAGATTCACATTTGAAGATGGAAGAGGAGATGCGTAGGGGGAAAGGAGCAATTCAGATGGTCTGGTTCTGAAGTAAATGCCTAAAGGGGAAAGTCCCCAGGTGAGACTGGCTTGGTGTGTAAGCTACTATAGAGTAGTCACCAGTTTAGAGTTCAATATCATTGAGAGTTCTACTGGCACATTGCTAGTACCAAAGATAGTTGATTGTAGTGGTGCTGCCAAAACCTGAAAATGACTCATTGTTAGGGGAATTTTTCCACTCCAAAGCCAAGCTATGTACAAATATCCTAGCAGATACAGCGTAGACTACTCTTCATTCTCACAAATACAGCATGAAGTGCTTCTCTAATGCATCACTCCATTGGGCTTTATAAAATGAGGATCCAGCATGTAACAGGGTCATACTCTGCTTTTTTTTTTTTACTCTTATGTAAGAGAAAAGGTTGTGATGTGCCACACTTTGTATTTTCACTGGCAGTTTGTCCAGTAAAACCAACTTCAAAAATGGCTCTTGTCTTTTTATTGCTTTTTGTATTCACACTACCCCCATCTTCCTCAATGGTTGACTTTTTTAATAAAATTTCAATTCCTACTTCATTTTATATTTTATCTTTATTTTTTTCTTCAAACTGTTTTATCTTACCCCATCCATGTCTTTGTTTTTCAAATAGCAAAGTTCCCAGCATTGTCCCCTCAAGACACTTAATACCCAAAACAGGTTTATTGATGTCAAGAAAACCAGATTTAAAGTCAAGCCTCCCTTTTGATTTGGATTCTACCTTTTTCCCCCAGTAGTCCAGTGATTCACTTTCATGCAACTTGGAAATGGTACCTGCTTAAAGATATACCCCCCCCCCCATGTTAAGGGCAATGAAACAATTGCCAACAATCTAACCACTTTTGTAGCTCTTGGAACTTCTCTCAATTGTTTCCTTTGGTTAGGAACAAAACAGCAACTCTTAATGTTGCTCTCTCTAGTGAAATTCCTGGTATACTTGCCACTTCTGAAACTCTTACCCTTACCTTTGCCTTGTAACTAATTCTACTGTGCCAAGAATTTGTTCTGCTCTGATCTCATCCAGTGTTGGTGTTTTGCTATTAAAACCAAATTTGCACAAGTTTAAAATTAGTGCAGGGAAAGGTACCATCAACCACCCTCCATCTGATTTTATACATTTCTTATCTCATTACAACTGCAAACAAGCACATGCTCAGTGGGCAACAACACCGGTTTCCTAGCCATCTGTTAACCTACAGAGATGCAAGAGAAATTGTCCATATTTTTGTGTTTCTACATCTGAGGTGTAGAACCATCTGGGCTTTGTTTCAGCCCTCCCTTAGGCTGATCTGGGATTTAGACGGGGCTTTTACCAATTTGGGTGATGGTAGCTGGGCATCAAACAGTGTTTTTCCACATTGGACAGATGGGAGAGAACCAAGAGCCCCAAGCCACAGACTTGTGTTGCTGGAGTAGCATTTTCTTTGTACCTCTAGCCATCTGTTGAAATATGCAAACCTCTGATTCTGTGGGTGCTACAGGCAGGGCAACAAACTTGCATGTTCCTGTACAAAATGGCATTCTAGAGTTTCTTCTACCCCCCCCCCCCCTAGATCAGGCTGAATTCCCTCAAATGCAGCTTTAGTGCTATCTTTATTTAAAAAAAAAAAAAAGCCTAGTGTGCCTTTGCTTTCTGCTTCCTTGCTCGGGAATTGGGGCTCTGTTGGTACAAGGCCAAATATCCTTTAATTCTTGCCTGGTCTGCATCCTTGGATGTCTACAGTCTTTCCTGTGACCATATTGGGGGGGGGGTCTTCTAGTTCTCCCTGCTAGCTGAGCTAGCAGGACTGACAACCATCTTCCCATTTTTCCTTGCCATACTTTTCATTTATGGCAAAGCTGTTTGGGCAGGTCCAGGCTCTTGCCTTTGAGTGATGGGGCTTATTGCCATCCTTTAAAATGGCTGTGTGGTTTTGAATGTTCCACTCTTGAAGGCTCCTGAGCCTCTCTCCTCCTTGCATATGAAAGTTTAAAAGGGTGTCTTTTGACACTCTGATCTGTGGATTGGTGGTCAATCTGTGTGAGGATGTACTTTTGAGGTCTTATTCTCTGGAGCAAACCTAACTTTTTATAGACTTGCAGCTCTCCATTCTGGTTGAATTTCCCTTGCAGAGGACCCAGACCTTAAGTTTGCTGTATGGACCAGGATGCAGGTTGGACGAGCTGTCTCCTGTAAAGTTTAAATGTTCCCTTAAGGTCACACCATCTGCATCAAAGGATGGACTCTGGCCTTAACCCTTGATAGGATGGCTTGCCAAACTTGAATGAGTCTTCCCTTCATTGTTACTGGATTTCATTGTTACTGGATTTTTGAGGTTCTTTGAAGTTCCCCTTAAGGTCTTAAGAGCTAGAGCTTGGCTCTGCATGGGTATTAATACAGTTTAAGTGAAGCATGGCTTTCATACTCTTCTAGAGTTCTGTCTAGAGCATTGCATGTTCTACTTTATCAGCTCCTTTCTTTGGAAAGTTTTGCTGTAACATGTTCTCCAGTTGTGGAGTGTTTGAAGGAAACAGGCTTGCAACTTCTGGGATACTTGTGGTCCTCAATTTTCCCCTTTTAGTAAAGGGAAGAAGTTTGCTACTTTGGCTTGGTGTCCTCACACATTCTACATGTTTAATTTGGGACGCAGTTGATTTCTTCCTGAAACTTTGTGGCAGAGTGTAGGATGCAGATAGTTTTGAGCAGGACACAATCTATGGAATCGTACAAGAGTTGGGGTAGGGATATTTCTGCAGCAGCTGATCTGTTCTTTGACATCTTTCCATAAGTGTCCAGTTGGGCTTTGCACTTGCTCCTTGGGTGCTGGGTAAAGACAAATCACTTGAGTCACTGATTTCTCTTCCACCTGTGTAGCTGTCTGAACTTCCCTGTGCCCCCCCTTCAATTTCATTCCTTGTGCAGTGTAGGATTGTGGACCATTTTCTGTCTGGCAAAGCATTCCCCCTTGATCAAACTGCATCTCATTGTATTTTTAGCAAGTCTCCATCCTTCAGATAATTAACTTCACATGACTGCTCTCCTTTTTGGTCCACTGCCACGTTTTATGTGGGCTAATCTAGTTTTCTCATACCTACAGGCCCTGGTTTTGGATTTATAGGAGAGGAGAGTTTCCAGGAGATCTTCTGCTCTAGAAGGCATTGGTTCTGTCCTTGAGCCGGTCCCAAAAACTAGTATGATTGGGGTTTCTGCACTTGTCTGAGAAGACTGCATAGGAGGTTTATCCTGCAAGACTGCATTTGATGGATTAATGGCTTGCCTCAGTCTAAATGAACAAATTGTCTCCCACAATTTGGACTGCTTTGTGCCAGATGGCAAACTGCTGACACCGTTAGTGTTTCACTGTTGCAGTCATCGCACTTGGGTTATCTGCCTGCAGGTAGCCCTCAGTCGGCCCAAATACCAGAGTCTTGGGATTTCTTTGTCTGATGCTGTTGCCTCTTCCATGACATCAGGGATATAAAACATGCAGCCAACACCATTACATCAGTCTTTCTTGCGAACTGCTTCTGCTTCAGGCTCCTTGACAAGTGCTGGTCGGCCGCTACCTGAAATTTTCATTTTCAAGAGTTTCAAACTTGACGTCTTCTAAAGCAGGTACCCCGTTGACATGTTGGAGCAAGAAAAAAAGGATCAAAGTCCAAAATTGTCCTGCCGGAAAACAAATGCCTCAGATTTTCATTCTTACTGCATCACCGGTTTAGGCCCAGACCACTGTCCCTCGCTGTCAGTTTTCTGCCTTGTTTAATGCCTGAACTATTTGTTGTCTGGCTATCTTTGTCTATAAATTCTTTCACACTCATTCTCCATATTCCAAAATGGATTTGATAAGCCATCAGACTACTGATCTTCCAAAAAAACAGACCGCAAGGGTCCAAAACTGCTGATGCTTCCATTAAGCTAGTTGCCACTCTGCCAGTACTCTGGCACCTTTGCAGTGCAGCCCCTGATGCCTGCTTCTACAGATTTGTAGGCCTCGGACACATTTGGAGACTGAGATGCTGCTTCGACTATGGAACCTACAGATGTCTCTACCTTGAATGGGTTTGGAGCACCAGCTTCTGAGGGTGTATCCAACCTACCAATGTTGGCATTAAACCGACGACTTCGTTTTTTAGGCGAGCTAAAAATACCAAGTTTCTCAGGCCAAGAGTATGCACTACACCTAGAAAACTGACAACCAAAGTGCATGCACAGGCTCCAATGCCACAAAAAACAAATGCTTAGAATGGCTGAAGACCTTATTACTGTATGTGAAGCTAGCCCTCCCCTGCAAAAAGACAAAATGGAGTTTCCTTCTGATTCTACAGACAGAGTTTGATTACTCTGACCCTTCTGATTACCAGGACATACCTTTATCAACCTATGAGGATTTAGATGCAGAGGAATCATTTCCACTGCCTCCCCTTTTGGTGAAACCTTGCATACTTTGAGAGCATTTCCACTGGGAATGTGAGGACTACCCTCAGTCCAAAAACTCTCTGAATATTTAGTTGCCTCAGCACAGGCCTCTAGCTATACCCCCTGTCCTGGATATTGTAGATGTCTTCATTGAATCCAGTCTTACTCGAGACACTTTACCACTGGCCACTAGAAAACCTAACTGGTACTAGAGTACCAGACTCAAATTTCCTGCTGCGGATCCAGAGAATTTCCCAGGGACCTGAAGGCATTAAGGCTACTACAGCCAAAAACCCTACCCCTTCACGTCAAAGCAAAATTGCTAGACGCTCCTTTAAATCAGGACTGTTTGGCACCAAAGCAGAAGTTCTTAAAGATGGAAGTGAAAGCTAAATCTATGCAACTTTCTAATTCTTACAGGTGCAGCCACCTAGATTCAGTAGACATTGCCCTACTAAAAACTGATCCTTCCCAGCCCCTTCCAGGCCTTCTCAGCCCAAACCCAGGGGAAATGGGCCACCAAGACTATCTCTGGGTATGCAGAGATCTAAACAATGGAGTGCTCCCACCTCAAAAACGGGGAGTGGTAAGCTACCCCCTTATGGAAGATCACAATGACCCAGCCCTGCCCAATTACTTGCTCCCCTAGGAGGAAAACTTGCCCTTCATGCGAAATACTGGATATCTATTATTCAGAACCCTATGTTTCAAGGCTCTGTGCACTATCAATTATTTGCACTTTCCTTTGGCTTGTCTACTGTGCCAGAGAAATATCCAAGTTTTCCCATACTTGGGACAATTGCCTGATTTCAGGCAGACAGCCAGGAATTGCTACTTCAGCACCTGGCATTTGTAAAACAATTCCTGACTTCATTGCGGTATACCAATGAAAAGAAATCACAACTGGTGCCCAGTCAAATATATTACTGGGAGCAAGCTTGAATATCTTCCCAGATGGCATTTCACTCCAGAAAAACTGGTCTATTTGACCAACTACTTTAAACAAATGGCCACCAAAACCCAGCTATCTGCAAGGAAAATACTGCAAGCCCTAGGGTTCATGGCCTCATGCATTCTGCCAATTCCATATGCAAGACTGCATATGAGGAAACTTCAGTGGTACTTGGTGTCACCATTCTCAGGACCTGGAAACATCATACCTTGTCTAAGGGCAGAAGCATGCAGCCACAAAAGGACTGCCTTTCACTCTTGACAACAGATGCATTGGACTATGCATGGGGGGGCTCATATGCCAGGCAAATGCATTCAGGGTAAGTGGAGTCGACAAATTCTCCTGCATATCAAGAAATGCTATCTGTACAGAATACTCTGACAGCCTTTAGATACCTAATCCTTCCAGGACAACTGCTAAGTCACTGCAGTTATGTTGTACATAAAACCAGCAGGGGGGAGCCCACTGTTACCCACTCTGCACATTTGTCATGGCCCTGTGGAACAGCCTTGAGCAACTAAGTGCACCTACAAGCTCAATTCCTGCCAGGCAAACAAGTCATTGGTAGACAACTTAAGCAGAAATCTCCTGGACCCACACAAGTGGAAATTGGAGCCCAACTCTTTCAGCCTTCTAATCTAGAGGTGGGGGACACCAGCAGTGGACCTCTTTGCCTCCCCCAAAAACCACCAATTGAACAATTTCTACAGCAGGGCCTGGAGGGTGGATGTCCTATCCTTCAAGTAGGAAAACCTCTCTCAATTTACACTTTTCTCCCTCTGCCCCTCAAAAGTACTACTCAAGATGAAACTGGACAGGCCAAGCGCAATTCTTATTGCCCCAGCACTGGTACCCACTCCTACACAGTCTAACAGTGCCACCTAGCACCTCCATCAATTTCCCCTGCTGTCTCAGCAGGAGGGACAGATTTTACATCCACAGTTGCAAACCCCAAACCTTGCAGCCTGGCTTATCCCCTGAATACACCACCAGCAAGCCTCAGCAAACTGGTGCTGGACATCATTCTTGAGGCCAAAAGACTTGGTACCAGGAAATACTATGCTGAAAAGTGGAAAAGATGTTGTTGAAATCTGTCTCAAAGGACACAGCAGTGCCCTCCTTACCTCAAATCCTTGATTACTTAGCAGAGCTACTGCAGAGGCCTATCCTTAAGATGCATTCCTCTGCCATCTCAGCTCATTACAATACTGAGCCACCTCTATTTTCTCACCCTTTCAAACAGTTCCTTAGAGGGGCTAACAACTTAAGGCCCCCAGGAGAGCTACCACCCCTGCCTGGGACCTTAACTTTGTATTGGAAAAGCTCACGCTTCCCCCTTTTGAACCTGCTGCTTCAGCAGAGTTAAAATTCCTCTCTTGGAAAACAGCCTTGCTTGTAGCCATAACATCAAGAAGTGTCTGAGTTATAGGCACTAATGGCTGTGGAACCCTTCATTATTTTCCATGCTGACAGGGTTTCCCTCAGAAGTTACCCGTCCTTTATGCCCAAGATGTCCAGTGTGGCTCTAAATCAATCCATACATTTGCCAACCTACCCTAATCCTCAGAATAAAGGGGAAATTATCCTGTACTCCTTGGATGTACACAGAAAAGTCTGGTTCTACCTTGACTGGACTAAACCTTTCAGTAAATCTGACCAGCTGCTAGTCAGCTTTGCTACAGGGGCAGAGGGCAAGGCCATTTCAAAGCACACAATTTCCAAATGGATAGCACACCATCTATTTCTGCTACAAGCACCATGGAAAACCTACCCCACAGGGGGCAGAACATTCCACTAGGGCTTCCACCTCTACAGCTTTTCTCAGGGGAGTCCCTACCAGGGACATTCTGGAGTTCTGTACACACCTTCACCAAGCATTACCACTTATATTTTTTTCTAAATCCAGAGTTGGGTTTGCTACAGCAGTCTTGCAAGGCTGCTAGCCTGCCCTAACACTTATTGACTACCTCCACCATTCCTCAGCTTTGTGAATCAACCAAAGTGTGATGACTGCAACAGTGAAACGCTAAGAACATAGTACAGTTGTGAACAAAGTTTGAACTCGCTGGAAGCAGCAAGCAAAAAGTACAGTCGTGTACACTTACCATAAATGTAGATGTTAATGTATTCACTGCAGTCCTGGTGTTCTCTCTCTCCTACCTATCCTTTCTATGGCCATTCTTAATGGCAGTGGTATTTACTTTTTTTTTACTGGTGGTGGTCCACACCCTTTTAATAGCTTCCTATTTGGGAGGGCTCCTGACAATTTGGGGCAAGAAAAACTGATGTAATATCTGCTGCATGTTTATACCCCTGACCTCTTCATGGAAGAGGCGACTGCATCTGATGCAGAAATCCCAAGACTCTGGTATTTCGGCCGACTGAGGGCTACCTGCAGGCAGATGACCAAATTGTGATTACTGCAGCAGTGAATAGACTTAACATCTACATTTATGGTAAGTGTACACAACTTACTTTTTGCTTGCTGCTTCCAGTGAGTGCAAATTTTGTTCACCTGTTTCTTCTCATGGTGCCATCTTTCACGGGATGTTGAGTCCTTGGCTGAAATGTGATTTCAGACCAGACTGCCTTAGTTTGGTACTATGTAGTTTTGGACTTCTGCTCAATTGTTAAAATTTCACTCCACCAGAGAACCCATCAAAAAGGTTCCTTGCTGAAGAAAGTCCTGTGAATAGGACTCCTTAGTCAGGCATGCCCTTCCTCCTGCAGATGATCCCTAAAAGTATCCTTAGCATCCCAACTTGCCAGTGGGGGTGTGCTTACTAATGACTAGGGGGTGTGCACTGGTGAATAACTGAAATGTGTACTGCCCTTGACGTTTGTGTAATCTAGTGCATCCATTCCAGTGTATGGGAGCTTTGAGATGACTGACTGAAAATGAGGGTGTTAGATAAACTGAAAATGAAGGCAAGATGAGAATTTTATTTTAGACCTGTACATTTGTTTGGAAAAGCTTGCTGTGTAACCAGAAACTAGTTTATGGATTTCTGTTTTTACAGGCTTGAAAAGAAGGAAAAGTAAGCTTGCATCCTGCAGAATCAAAGACTTGCCAACCAAAGGACATCTGTGTCGGAATACAGACTTGACAGTAACAGCACAACCTCAGGACACATTGTTAAACAAAGACCATTTGATATTTTAACTGACAGTAGTTGCCTGTACACTGTAGCCTCTAAGTGGGCACTGAGGTGGTACAGAAGTTGTAAACTTGTTTAAACTTTGTATATTTGGCTTCTTTGATGTAAGTTATTAAAGATATTTAAGCCAGTGTAGTTTGTTGCTTAAATGGTGTAATGGAAAGTAACTTCATAGGCTATTCTATAATAGGCTTGCAGTTCAGGACTGGACTTGAGTGCAGGTGGTCGTTTTTATCCTGAGTAGAGTGGGAAAAGGACTAAGGAGTTCCTTTTATGGCACAGCCTGGTAATACACTTGTACGAAAAGGTAAGTCTCATTCCTCCCCAGCACCAGCAGAAATCCTGATATGGTTATTCAGCTTTCTAGTCTAATGCATGAACATTTGGCCACAGTGGCATTTTGATAAGTGGTTGAGGACACAAGTTATTGGAATAAAATAACTGCAGTGGGTGTCCATCTTCTCTCCATTTTCTTTACATTCCCATTGAGCAAACATGCTTTCTCCATACACCACAAAATGAAACTGGAAAGCCATGTAAAGTGTGAAAGAGCAGCAGTTCTGATGGCATTTTCTTAACTGGCAAGTAAAGATATTAACCTCTTTCTTTTACATGACATGCTTAGAAGTGAGAAGTTACTTTCATTTTTTTCTGGATATAAAAGTCTGCCTATAGTGAGATAGCTGGCTGCTTTGCAAAGGATCTGCACCTCTTTTACCAAGCTTTATCCTTTGCTGTCCCACAGTGCTGGAATCTATTTGGACATTGGGCCTAGAAGTTGCCACATGTTGATGTGGCTGTACTCCAGGGATCTCAAACTTGCTGCCAGCGGCTCTCAGGCAGCTTTCAAACCAGTATAATTGTAGATGGGGAACCTACTACACTACTTTTCTAACTACACTGCATTTTTTGTCTTGGAGATGTCCTTTTCCTGATCATACAGCAGTAGTGGTTTGTGTCCACCCACTGTACCCAATGCCAGGAGTCTTAAATGCCCAGATCTGAGGTTCTGCAACTTTAAAACATTTGTAGGTGTAGTTAGAGATGCTGTTTCAGAGCAATGACAGTACTCCCTCAATACATGGGTGTAGTGTTTCACATCTTTCAGACCTGCTGTCAGTTGCGGGGGAGTCTTTATCAAGGATATAATCAACTCTGGATATATCAACTCCTAGAACTAGCTAGGAAGTGGTAATCTGTCTTTATCTAGAACACTCTCTATGCCTCCTGAACATAGTGGCTATATTAACACTAGCTGAAATCCCCATTACACACAGGACCTTTCTATTGGGAATTTTACAATATCCTATAAAGTGACCTACACAGGCTTTGTTCTGCATGCCCAAAACATCCTTTGCATAAATGCTAACATGTTATCTCTCCCTTACAGATTTAACCATCCTACTAATGGTCCTGATACTGATTTTATAATTCTCCCAAACATGGCCACTTGCACATCTCCATCTGTATCATTCTGCCTCGTTAACAGATCTCATCTGTATCATTCTACCTTGTTGAATCAAACCATAGATTAAAGTAATGCTTGTGTAAATGCCAGTGTTTTTTGGAGTTCTCAAAAGGCAAACTTAATTACTTGACCTAAATTCCACTTAATCCTTGTCCTATTCACTTGCTGCAGTATTCTTAACCTGAGGGATCTCCCACCTGAAGGAAACCAGACATTGGCCAGTATATACAAGTCTTGTACTATAGGTATGTGGGACATAGCATGTAGGCTGCTGTCTGACATGGGCAGTAAAAGCAGCATATACATGTACCATCCACAGAACTCTTCAGCTGCCAGTCGGAGCACCATTCTAACCATCTGTCAGATTTCAGCATTTGCAACTTCAGCCCTGTTGGGGAATATTTTCTATTACTACTGTTTTGGTTATGTCCTCCAAGAAGGGCAAGTGCCAGTGTGGAAGACAAATTCTACACACTACATTCAGTATGTTTAGGCCCTAACCATGACCATAAGTTCTGTAGCATTTAACAGTCCTGAAGTAACTTTCCTTTTGCTGTTTACAGAACCAACCGTTTTTAAGTTAGCTTGGCATTTGGAGAGTACCTCTGCATCCACCTTGCCAGTGAAGCACAAGAAACCTTGGCCTGCAGCTTCTGTTATCCTCCATCAGACGTTTCTCCCAAGGTGTTCCTCATCGGGGAGGTTTGTCCAACTTAAGGCACTGATTCACAAGCTTAGCCCAGATGTTTCACTGTTGCGGTCATCACATTTTGGTTATCTGCCTGCAGGTAGCCCTCAGCCAGCCTGAATACCAGAGTCTTGGATTCCTACATTGGATGCTGTCTCCATGTCATCAGGGGTATAACATGCAGCCGATGCCATTATATCAGTCTTTCTTGCAGTGCGGTGCCAGTCGGCAGACTCCTGAAATTTTGGTTTGAGTTTCAGAACCAAAGTCTTCAAAAAACATAAGTACCCTGTTGGGATCTTTTTTTCTTGCTCCAACCAATGGAAAGCAAATATTTCAGATTTTCATTTGTACTGCATCCCTTACTTAGGCCCAGACCATGACATCCCTCACTGTCAGTTTTGTGCCTTTTTCAACCCCTGAACTTTTCATTGTCGTGCTATCTTTGCAGCAAATTATTTTGGTACTCTGTATCAGTACTCCGAAATGGCTTCGTTAAGCCATCAGACTACCGATCTGAAGAAAAAAGATAAAGGCAGACCACATAGTTCCAAAACTGGCAACGACTCTTCCATTAAGTTATTCACCAGTACTCCAGTGAGGTGCTTTCACAGCCCTTGATACCCACTACCTCAGATGTGCAGGCCTCTTGAGACCCATTCAGAGTCCAGTATTCCGCAAGATGCTTAGACTATGGAAACTGTCTCTAGCTTGGATGGGTCCGGAGCTGCTGTGCAGGCACCGGCTTCTGAGGGTGTATGCAGACCTACGGACTTGCATTTTAAACAGACGCCATCTTCATCCAGGCCTAAAACTACACCCAGAAAACTGATGTCCAAACTGCATGCTCAGGCCCATATGCCTAAAAAAAATTCTTAGAATGGCCTAAGACCTTATTACATTGGGAGAAGCCAGCCTTCCCACTCTAAGACCTAGAACTGAATTTCCTTCTGATTCTTCTGATCAGGAATCTGATATTTCTGTTCCTTCTGAGGGCCAGGATTTGCCCTAATCTACATAGGAGGATTCCATTCCCTCTGCTTCCCCTCCAGAAGATTTTTTTTCTTTTGGTGAAACCTTGCACACTTGGGGAGCATTTCTGCTGGGAAAGCCAAGATTACTCCGACTCCAAAAAGAGGCTTAGGGAAGTCTTGCTCCTTCCTCAACACAGGCCTTCAGCTATCCCTCCTGTTCTGGACATTGAAGATGCTTTCTTGGAATCTAGCCTTTCCCCAGACACTAATGCCAGTCAGGTTTTCTGGGAGATGGAGGTTGGAGTACCTGACTCAAGTTCCTGTTCTGGAATCCTACTGTGGATCCAGAGACCATTTCCCAAGGATGAAAGGGCATTAAGGCTACTGCTGCCAAAATCCTACCCCTTCTGAGATTCTAGAGCCCTGGACAGATTGGGTAAGAAGATGTACACTTCTGCTACTTTGGCCACTAGGGCTTTAAATTGCCAGTTTGGTATGTTAAAGTACCAGCAGAATATTATGGGATTTTTTGATGAGTCTCAGCTTTTCCCGGTTAGGGGTCGCCACAGCGGAACTCCGGTCTGCTAATAATTGGTAGTTATGTGCAGAGGCCCTGACGCACAACCTTCAACAAAGGTATGCCCATTCACACATGTCTCCACACAAAAGACTCTCTAGCGGAGAATCGAACCGGATAGCGTCTTACTGTGAGGTGACAACACTACCACAGCACTAAAACAGAAAATGATTTACTGACTGTGCTGAACACAATTACAGGATTTAATGCATTCTGCAGAACAAGTTGGTAAACATACTTTTCAATGTGGTTTTGACTCTTAAGCATCTTGCAGGGCTGCTGTCACTGGTCTTTACTTAGAAGGCATGCTTGGCTTGAGTAAAACTTGCCAGATCATGTTAAAGCTAAATTACTGGATGCTCCCTTAAACCAAGACCGCCTGTTTGGCAACAAAGCAGAAGTCCTCAAAAGGATGGAGGAAAAAGCTAAATCTATGCAAACTGATTTCCTACAGGTACAGCCTCCCAGATTTAGTAGGCATTGGCCTTCTAAGAATTGGTCCTTTCCAATCTCTTCAGGCCTTCTCAGTCCAAACCCAGGAACAGCAGACCACCCAGGTTAGTCTCAAGCTGCACACAGGCCTAAGCAGTGGGGGGCTCCCACTTCCAAAGCAGGGAGTAGTAAGCCACCCCCCTATGGAAAAATGGCACAATGACTTAGCCTTTCAAGCCCTGCTCAACTGCCTGCTCCCTTTGCAGGAAAACTCACCCTGCATGCAAAAACCTGGGAGCTCATTACCCAGGACAAATGGATTTTAAATATGTTTCCCAAAGATACAGATTCCACTTCCACACCCTACCAACCCCAAATGGTTGGCCAGACATATCCCCAAATCAGTGGGCAGAGGCCCAACAGCAGGCTCTCTTCCAAGTATCCAGCTGCTGGCATCCTATCCTGGACCTAAACACCTTCCTGGTAATCCCAAAATGCCAACACTTCAACAGCTGCTTCCTATGCTAGGCAAAGATGCCTGGTTGGCAACCTTAGACTTACTGGAATGTGCAGGTAAGCTTCCTTTAAGGGAATCTTGCAGGAAATGCCTACGCTTCAGGGCAGGCTCCATGCACTATCAGTTCTCTGCACTTCCCTTTGGCTTATCTACTGCACCCAGGGTATTCACAAAGTGTCTAGCTCCAGCCATTGCATTTTGCAGGCAGACCTATTCACATATACCCATACTTGGATGATTGTTTGATTTCACACAAAGCCAGGACTTTCTATTAAAACATGTGGCACTTGTAAAGAAACTTATAACCTCACTGGGGTACACCATAAACTAAAAAATCTCACCTAGTACCCTGCCCAACAGATTGTATTCCTGGAAGCAAGCTTGAACACCTTCCCAGTTGGCTTTCCTCACTCCAGGCAAACAAATTTATTTGACAACAACCTACTTCAAAAGTTTGGCCTCAAATCCCCAGCTGTCTGCAAGGAAAATTCTGCAAACCTTGAGGTTCATGGTCTCTTGCATTCTACTACAAATTCCATATGCAAGACTGCATATGGGGAAACTACAATGGCATCTAAAAAGCCTATGGAGTCAACATTCTCAGGACCTAGAATCTGATTCCTATCATTCCTTGTATAAAGACAGAGTTCCTTTGGTGGGCAGAGGCCTGCCACCACAAGGGGCTCCCTTTCACTCTACCCCCTGCCACCCTAACGGATGCATCAGACTATGCATGGGGGATTCACTTGGCAGGGCAGTGCATTCAGGGCAAATGGAACCAGAGACAGATGCACCTGCATATCAACCAAAAAGAAATGTTAGCTGTACAGAATTTCCTGACTGCCTTTAGACCACATACTTCCAGGGCAATTTAATTTTTGGTAAAGACAAACACCACAGTTATGTGGTACATAAACAAGCAGGGGGGAACCCACTCGTACCCTCTCTGCAGATTAGCCATGGCTCTCTAACACAGCCTTGAGCTTCCAAGTGCACCTACAAGCTCAATTCCTGCCAGGCAAGCTAAATTCACTGGCAGATGACCTAAGCAGAAATCTCATGGACCCACACGAATGGAAACGAAAAAAAAATATTTAACCTCTTGAACAAATGGGACTCCAGAGGTAGACCTGTTTGCCTCCCCTCAGAACTACCAATTGGACAAATTCTGTACAAGGACTTCCCACGGTCAAGCTTAAAGTGGATGACCTGTTTACCTGGGAAAGCCTGTCTGTTTATGCCCCCCCCCCCCTCTGCGCCTCCTCTTGAAGGTTCTGCTAAAGATCAAACAGGACAAGCCAAGGACAATACTGATTGCACCAGACTGATCACACCAGCACTGGTGTACCCCCTCTTGCACAGTAGGATACTGCTGGAACCATGGCACCTGCCTCAGTCCCCTTCCCTGCTGTCCCAGCAGGTGGGCCAGAATGATTCTGCACCCTCAGCTTCAAAGCCTGAACCTTGTAGCCTGGCTAATTCCTTGAGCTCTCCAATAGCATCCCTCAGTAAGCAGGTGCTAGATGTCCTTCTGGAGGCAAGGAGACCTAGCACTAGAAAATTCTATGCTGAAAAGTGGAAAAGATACTGTTCCTGGAGCCAGACTCTGGGGATGGGCACAACGGTGCCATGCTTGCCTCATTTAGTACTTAACAGAAATGCTCCACAAGGCATTATCCTTATGAATTAAAATGAATGCCTCTATTTCAGCACAATACTGAGCCGCCCCTCTTATCTCTCAACCCCTGCTAAAGCAATTCCTTAGAGGGGCCAAAAACTTAAGACCACCCCAGGAGAGCCCCTATTCCAGCCTGGGATCTTTAACTTTGTATTTGAAAAGCTCGCTCTCCCTCCTTTTGAGCCAGCTGCAACTGCAGAGTTGAAATTCCTTTCTTGGAAAACAGCCTTCCTTCTAGCAATCACTTCAGAAAGAAGAGCGTCTCACACTGCCCTCATGGCAGTGGAACCCTTCATTATCTTCCATGCAGGCAGGGTTTCCTTCAGGACCAATCCTTCCTTTATGCCCAAGGTGGTGTCTAGTGTGGCCCTAAATCAGTCCATTTATTTGCCTACCTTTTTCCCTAATCCACAAAACAAAGGAACAAATACTGCACTCTTTGGATGTGCACAGAAAACTTAGATTTTATTTGGGCAGGACTAAGCCTCTCAAAATCTGAACAGCTACTAGTTGGCTTTGCTTTAGGCGCAGAGAGGTAGGCCATTTCAAAGCAAACAATTTCTAAACGGATGGCCCATTGCATTCATTTCTGCTACAAGCACCATGGAAAACTTGCCCCACAGTGGATAAGATCACATTCCACCAGGGCTGCATTTACCTTTGCAGCCTACCAGGGACATCCTAGAAGCTGCTACCTGGAGCTCTGTACACCAAGCATTACCACATGCCTATTTTTTTCTAAATCCAGAGCTGGTTTTGTCACTGCAGTCTTGCAGGGCTTAGAGCATTAGGGCCAGTTAACTTCCTCCTCCCTTAGCTTTGGGAATCAACCCAAATGTGATGACTGCAACAGTGAAACACTAAGAACATGGTACAGATGTTCATCGTGTTTCACTGTTGCAGTCATGACTGTAGGGTTCTCCCCTGCCGGCAGGCAGCCCTCGGTCGACCAGAATCCCAAAGTCTGGGTCTGGCGTCGGCTGTTCAACCCCTGACGTCAGAGCGCCAGGAGTATAAAGCTGACAGCCGACGCAATCTTCTCCAGTCTTTCTTGCCGTGCAGTGATAGCAGTTCGCAAGTGCCGGTCGGTTGACTCCTGACTAATATTTCCTATATACTTCGGTCCGAAGACTTCTCCACTCAGTTAAGTACCCCGTTGGGGAAACCTTTTCTTGTTCCACTCCGATGTCATAAAAAGTTAATTGTATTTCATGTGGGAAGCAAATACCTCAAGGATTTTCATTCTTACTGTATTCCTTGCTTAGGCCCTGACCACGACGTAGCTCGTCTGTTTTGTGCTAGATTCAATCAACGTACAATTAAACAAAGGTACGATTTTGCTTTTCATTACTTCGGTAGGCGCTTTAACTACAAAATGTCATCTGATACTGTTCCGGCTACCGGAGTTCATAAATGTTGCAAGGATAAAGACAGGCCTCCGAGGTCCAAATCTGATAGCCCACATGCAGAGCCAGCTTCAGGTTCAGCTGTAGTCAGTGAGGCTTTTTTCAGCCCCGGTCTGCCATTTCAGAACAGACGGCCAAAACGGACTCTCATGAGGAGCCAACCACGCCTTTAAATATCTGTTGCAGGACCTTCGAACAATGCTCCTTCGGATGGGTCTGGAGCCACTGTGCAGGTACAGGCTTCCAAAGGGGTTTTCAGGCCTACTCAGCTTCTAGTAAAGGCAAAGACTCCTAAATCAAAGACTTCAACACAGGCCTCTTCAGAACCGGTTCCCAAGTCGCAAACAGTTACTCAAGATGGCAGAGGATTTACTTACTATGATTAGGGATTCTCATCCCCCTCCAGACAAAAGGCCAAGGCAAGATGTTATGATTCCTCTGATCAGGCTTCTGTTTCCTCTATTTCTTCTGATCAGGAATAGTCTTTCCCTCCTTATGAGGATTCTGATGCAGAAGAATCTATTCCTTCAGCTTCTCCTCCTGAGGATTTCTCTTTTGGGGAAACTTTGCATGAAATGAGGGAACATTTCCACTGGGAGGGACAGGAGTATTTGGAATCTAAAAAGACTGAGGGATTTTCTTCCCCAACATAGACCCCTGGCTATTCCTCCTGTTTTGGATATTGTGGATGATGCCTTTTCAGAGGCTAACTTAACCCCCGACTCTTTTCCTCCTGCTCCTGTTAAGCCTGATGGATATTACAGGGTTCCTGATTCCCATCAGTTTTTATATAAGAACCCTACTGCTGACCCTGAAACCATTTCTTGGGGTCCTAAGGGAGTTGAGGTCGCTTCTGCTAAAAATCCCATTCCTACTGAAAAGGACTCCCGAGCCTTGGAAAGATGGGGTAAAAAGGTGTACACTTCTGCTACTTTGTCCATTAGGGCTTTAAACTGTCAGTTTCATATGCTTAAATATCAGCAATTTCTCTTTTCTGTCTTAAAACAAAAGTTTACTTCCATTTCTGCCTGTGCAGATAAGGAATTACATGACTTATTGCATGCCACTGAACAGGTTGGGAAGCATGTTTTACACTGGATTTGATGCCTTGGAGGCTTCTTGTAGGGCTGCGGCCTCTGGCACAGTCGGAAGACAATGCATGGCTAAAGGAACAAAATTTACCTGACCAAGTAAAGGCTAAATTATTGGATGCTCCTGTTCAGCATAATGTTTTGTTTGGATCTAAAGCTGAAGAGGTGATTAAAAAGATGGATAAGGCGAAATCCATACAGTTAAAGATTTACAAGTACAGCCTCCTAGATTTAGCAGGAATTGGCCTTCAAAAAACTGGTCCTTTCCCTCTTCAGACAGGCCTCAGAGGGGTAGATATAGACACTCCAGAGGGAGGCCTCAAACACAAAGCTGCTTATAGGCCAAGACAGTGGACTCCTTCCCCTAGAGAAGGAGAGGACAGGTCACAATCTCAAAGAAAAAAAACTCAATGTCTGTTGGGCTACAGGGACATCTTGCCTGGAAGCCCCTCTTGGAGGAAAACTCTCATCAAAATTGGACTCTTGTATAACCCAAGACAAATGGGTTTTGGATGTGGTTTTTTTTAAGAGGTTACAAATTCCACTTTCATACTTTGCCAAAGCCAAGCGGATGGCCAGACCTTCCAAAACATCAATGGACGGAGGCCTTAAACCAGGTGGAAGCTCTTTTGGCTATGAATGCCATAGTGGGAAAAGGGTTTTACTCTAGGCTTTCTAGTCCCAAGGAAGCAAAATTCATGGAGACCCATTCTGGATCTGTCTGTCTTTAACACCTTTCTAGAGATTCCAAAATTCAAGATGCTTACTCTACAGCAGTTGCTTCCAGTGCTGTCCAAAGATGCATGGATGGTAACTTTGGATTTAGAGGCATATTTACACATTCCCATCAGGCAGGATCGCAGAAAATACCTCTGGTTCAAGGCCGGATCGAGGCACTTTCAATTCTCTACGCTGCCCTTTGGATTGTCTACTGCGCCCAGGGTCTTCACCAAATGCCTGGCTCCAGTAGTAGCTTACTGCATGGCTCCAGTAGTAGCTTACTGCAGACTCAAGGGAATTCAAATTTACCCTTATCTGGATGATTGTCTAATTCAGGCAGACAGCAAGAATGTCTTACTCCAGCATCTAGAGTTTGTACAGAACCTCCAAGTTCCTGGGATTCTCTGTGAACAGTCAAATTTAACACCATCACAACAGAACTTTTTTGGGTGCACTTCTAAACACTACAGCCCAGATGGCATTTCTGATATCCGAAAAACAATTGCAGCTGGCTTCAACTTTCAAAACCTTGGCAACTCTAACCCAGCTATCTGCAAGGAAATTCCTGCAGGCTTTGGGTTACATGGCCTCCTGCATCCTTCTACCACATGCAAGACTACACATGAGGAAAATACAGTGGTACCTAAAAAGTGTATGGTCTCAGCATTGCCACAGTTGGGACATACTGATTCCCCCGTCCTTCCTTGCCTTAAAAAGGAATTTCTTTGGTCCAAGGCATGTGCTCTAAACAAAGGGGAAACCCTTCCGTCTGCCTCCTGCCACTCAGACTCTAACCACGGATGCCTCGGATTATGCTTGGGGAGCCCATTTTCAGGGCAATTGTCTGCAGGGCCTTTGGACAAAGGATCAGAAGCACCTGCATATCAACTTAAAGGAAATGTTAGCCATTCAGAAAGCTCTATTGGCCTTCAGGAATCTCATACAACCAGGACAACTACCAATATGGACAGACACCACCACCAGTTGTGTGGTACATAAACAAGCAAGGGGGATCTCATTCCTACCCCCTCTGCAGACTAGCCATGGATTTATGGAACACGGCTCTAGCTTGCAATCTGCATCTTCAAGCTTTGTTTCTGCCAGGGAAACAAAACTTCCTGGCTGACAGTTTGAGCAGAAACCTTTCGGATCCACACGAGTGGATGCTGGACACCAAAATATTCAGGATGATAACAGCAGTATGGGGATGTCCTCACATAGATGTCTTTGCATCCCATCTAAATCATCAGCTACAGAATTTTTGCTCCAGGACTTTCCACAGAGAAGTGTGGAAAGTGGATGCCCTGTCATTCATTTGGAGGAACCTCTCGGGATATGCCTTTCTGCCTCTTCCTTTCTGCCTCTTCCTCTTTCACTAGTTTTATTGAAGATAAAATGGGACAAGCCCAAGATCTTGCTGGCTCCAAATTGGCCTCTGCAGTTTTGGTATCCAACTTTTTTTTTTTTTTTTTTTTTTTAAAAAAAAACTATGCCTGGAGCCCCTTTGGGTTTTACCTCTGTCTCCGAACCTTCTGTCCCAACATCAGGGTTAGGTTATATACTCCCATGTCAGAACTCTCAGCCTGGCGGCCTGGTTAATCCAGGGCCTTTCATTTCTTCTTTCCTACCCAAGCAGGTTATGGATGTCATTTTAGAAGCCAGACGTCCTAGCACTAGAAAATCTTATGCAGGAAAATGGAAAATATTTTGTTCCTGGATGCAGGCTCAGGATTCTGATCCTCTTCTTCCTAACATTTCTTTAATTTTACTTTATTTGATAGATCTCTTGCATAAGGGTCTCTCTTTCTCTTCCATTAAGATACATGCCTCTGCTATTTCTGCTAATTATAATAGACCCATCTTTTCCCACCAGCTCATGAGACAGTTCCTCAGAGGAGCTAAGAAAAGACCTCCTAGATCTCCCATCTGCTTGGGATCTCAACTATGTTTTGGAAAAACTAACTTTGCCTCCTTTTTAGCCTGCTTCTGTCATCAAGTTTTTGTCTTGGAAGACAACTATCCTGTTGGCACTAACCTCTGCCAGGAGAGTTTCAGAGTTACAAGCTCTTATGGCTGTGGAGCCATATATTATTTTTCACCAAGACTGGGCATCTTTGAGGACTAATACCACCTTCATGCCTAAAGTGGTTTCCAAAGTGGCTTTAAATCAATCTATCCACTTGCCAACCTTTTTCCCCACTCCTCAAAATAAAGGGGAAAGGATCTTGCATTCCTTGGATGTACACAAACTACGTTTTTACCTGAACAGAACCAAGGACATCAGAAAATCAGAACAATTGTTTGTGCTTCAAGTTCCCAAGGTAAAGCCATTTCTAAACTATTTCTAAATGGATTGCTCATGGAATCAGATTTTGTTATTCACACCATGGAAAGCAAATCCCAGGGAGCATACGGACTCATTCTACCAGAGCTGCTGCCACTTCTGCGGCCTTCCTCAGGGGAGTTCCTACCAAAGACATTTTGGAAGCTGCAACTGGAGTTCAGTGCATACTTTTTCTAAGCACTACAATCTACCTCTACTCTAAGTCTAGGGCAGGCTTTGCCTCTGCAGTCTTGCAGGGCCTTTTATCCACCCCTTCTTTATGACCACCTCCCTCTCTTTCAGCTTTGGGATTCTACCCTACAGTCATGACTGCAACAGTGAAACACTATGAACATAGTACAGTTGTGTACACCTACCATAAATGTAGATGTTAGAGTCTTCACTGTTGCAGTCTGGGTTTCCCTCCCTCCTGTCCCCTCTTATTTTTACTTTTGTGTGGTTCCTTTTTTCGCCATTCTTCTGAGGTGTATTTGCAAAGGTTATGGGACCTTTTTCATTTTGGGACTCCTGACATCTGAGGCAAGAAAAACTGGAGAAGATGGCGTCTGCTGTCAGCTTTATACTCCTGGTGCTCTGACGTCGGGGAACATGGTTGAACAGCTGACGCCAGACCGAGACTTTGGGATTCTGGCCGACCGAGGGTTGCCTGCCGGCAGGGGAGAACCCTACAGTCATGACTGCAACAGTGAAGACACTCTAACATCTACATTTATGGTAGGTGTACACAACTGTAATTTGTGTACACTTACCATAAATGTAGATGTTTAGTGTATTCACTACTGCAGTCCTGGTTACCCTCCCAACAGCCCCGACTTCTCTCTGCTCTAACTTTCCTTCTTGTTTAGTGTAAGTTTTCTGGTGTATTTGCTCCCATTGAGGGAGCACCTGACAGCTGGGGCAAGAAAAACTGATGTAATGGTGTCTACTGCATGTTTTATAACCCTGACGTCATGGAAGAAGAAATCCAAGACTCTGGTATTCAGGCTGGCTGAAGGCTACCTGCAGGCAGATAACCCAAATGTGAGGACTGCAACAGTGAATACACTACATTTATGGTAAGTGTACACAACTGTACTTTGAGGCCACCTTGACTTTGGCCATGAGCATGTCTGTGGAGATCCAACAGATGTCCAATAAAGATGTCATTGGGGAACATGCCCCTGAAAGTTCAGTGGGTCCTAGGGGGTGCCTCACACTCGCAAGAGAAAAGATGGTCAGACACTTGAATGTGCTCTTGTCTGGTCCTCTGACATTACATAGTATTCTTTCTCCTGCAAAGAGACTTAAGCACTTGTCCCCTACCAGAGCTGCCCCTACAGATTGGCAGGCCTCTTCTCAAAGCTTGTTTACAGGCCTCCATGGCACTCAAGCCACTTTCTCAGCCAGCTGCTCCCCAGCCATCTCAAAAGGATGAGGAACAATGACTCGTCTAAAATTTCTTCTGGAGAGGAATGTATGGATTCTGCACAAATCCCTTCTCTCCAGGAGTTTCCTCTGAAGAGGAGTTGGTGCCGATTCCCCTATGGATGGGATCTTTTGGTGATTCTCTCCTGAAAATGTGATCCCACTAAGTGGGATACTTCCCACATTTTATGATGTCCTGAAAAATACCATCAACTTCTACAAGTTGATGTCCGTAGTGACTGTGCAGTTCCACATGTGCATCCTGCATTTCTGGTTGCCTTTCACAATGCTTTAAAAGCACCAGACTCCTAGGCCCCAGCCCCAAGAAGCCAGACTGCTTCTACAAGGTCCCTGAGGGTTGTAAATTTCTCTTTAGGTGTCCTCCTGCAGAGCCAGCAGTCACTTTGTAGCTACAGGCAAACCCTAGGATGCTTTCCTCTAGTCTTGAGAGTAGAAACTTTGGATTGGATAAACCGGCCAATATGTCAGCCACCTTGGCTTTCAGGGCCATCAACTAGACATGTGACCAAGTACTCCTTGGAGCTTTGTCTGAGGCATCTAGTGTCATTGCAGATCTTCCCAGGTTCAGAAGGAAAAGCCTTGGCTCAATCTATCCTGGGAGCTTCCTCCCAATTGGTAAAATATTCCATTAAATGCAGCCATGATGCTGCGGCAGCTTGTGCCAGGGCAGCTGCTACTGGTTCAGTTCTTGGATTTTCCTGGCTCGGGTGGCAGCTTCTTCAGGATGACATCAAATCTAAATTGATGGATGCACCATTAGAAAGTTGAGCATTTTGTGATACCGCAGCAACCTCAAGTCCGTACAGGGGAAAAAAAAGGAACTGAGTTGAAACACTTCCTGATTTCTCCTGTGCCCAGGTCATAAGAATTTCCCCATCTGAGCCTGTTTTTGTCCATAGATGTACTCCTCACCCCTCTAGTTCCTCTTCCAGAGGAGGCAAGAGACAACAGAAGCCTAGGGGCACTCTTGACATCCTGACAACAAATGCAGTCCTTTCCTGACAAAGCAGGGAGTCTGACTACCCTGCGGAGGTCTCCCTTTCCCCCATTTCCCTTTGTCTTTCAGATGCTCATAGGGTCTGGGAAAGCATCACCCAAGACACCTGGGTTCTTTCCATAATCAAAGCATACTTCATGGTCTGGCATTCCACACCCACTAATCTAATCCTCTCCACCAGTTCCAGTCCTGAAGCCTAGAAAGCTGCCATTGTAATACCATTGCAAGGGTGGCCCAATCAGGCTTGTAATTTTACATATTTGGTCTTCAATAGCCTCATGTACACCTATGAAGCATATCTCCGATCTCATTAAAATAGACATTTAACCTGGCCCTCAATCCTTGTTAATCTTTAACTTTGAAAAAGTAACCAAAGCAGTGAACCTAACACTTCCTCATGCTGTGGTGAATAGCTAATTAGCTGGTTGACTGAATACATGTGGCTAAGTTGTGGGTATCCAAGTTACCAGTGGTGGGCCACAGGGCTCTGTACTGGGGCCTTGTCCTATTGATATTTGTTTCTCACATTCTGGCCAGTGCTCCTAGCTTACGAGTTATCCATGTTGACCGGTGACTACAAATTGAGTGGTGGATCTCCTCTGACACTTGCTACAGCAGGAGTTGGTGTGAGGACAATGGTCTCAAATTTAACTGAAATGCACCTTGGTTCATTTTAATAACCATTTTCCTACACCACAGCTCTCTCTCCCCCCATCTGTCTAAGGCACTCTTGTTTCCTTATTTTAACCATGTCTCAAGTACTCTTAAGGCCTTTCGGTTAGATTTCGTAGGCGTCTAGTAAATATTAATTCCCTTTTACTTGCATCTCCTCAATCCCATTATTGAATTTAGCCTACCTTTTAGCATGCATGTCTAAACATTGCTCAGCCTGAGATGTCTGACTCATAACTGAGATCAGAAGCTTTGAGGTTATCTGAATATTTGGGCAGCTGCTTTTTGTACAGTTTCTTGTAAAATTCTCCATGGATGGTGTAGCCTTTAAGGATCAGTCTGATCCTTTTCTTCCACAGAACAAATGAAACAAAAACAAATCAAGTACCTGATTAAAGAAATTAAGCCTTTGTCAATAGATAAGACAATGCATTCAGGTTTTATCCCAATGTATCCCTCACCTCTCGAACTTGCATTTAAATGACTTGTAGTGCTCATCACCTTAAGGGTAAATGTGGGTAATTGGATGGGTAGCATCGCAATTTCTCCCTAGAATACCCTTTCCCTCCTTGAGGCTGGGGAACACTTCTGTCTTGTCTGCAGGCTGATTGCCTAGTGCTTGCTTATGATTGTGAAGTGAAAAAGCATGATGTGTGCATGTGTTTGATGCTGGGAGATGTTTGGTCTTTTGGCCACCAAACCTCTGCTGATATGTGCTTTTGGTAGCCTTTCATGACCTTCACTGTACTAGTTGGTCTTGTACCTTTCAGCTTTAGACAATGCCCCCTTTTGTTTTCACATGCTGCATCTGGTGTTCAAATGAAGCAGCAGACCTTGCTCTTCTCCCCCACCCAGAGATTGTAACTGGCCATATGTTATCCCAGTCTGTCTCCAGCTTTTATTCCTATTTGCATGTTGGAACTTTTTTTTTTCCTTTAAATTGCTTCAATGTATAGAACTGGATTCTATATATGTAGTAGAATAATAAGATTGTACATATTGTCAGATATTGTGTTCCCCTCTGCTCCCCTCTAGCCTTATTGGAGGATGTTGGTCTCGCCACGTATATCAGCTTCACTTTTTTTTTCAGGACTAGGCTCGTTTCCTATAGCCTTTCCTTGTACCTCATCCTTCAGTCCCCTTTACCTTGTAGCCTTTTGCACCTTTTTGGCTTCACCTTTTTTTTTTGTAGCTTTATATGGTTATCAGTATATGGGTATGTGAACTGAACACCCAGAGCAGCTGGTACATCAGACATGACAGATATTATAAATTTGCTAGGCATCACAAGAAGCTCCATGCCTTGAAAGTGCTTGTGTAACTTTAGTATTTATCTGTGCATTTACTGAGATGGTTTAAAGCTGTGGAAGGCATCCCAGCAGTGCAAGGCTGTGTCTTGCACACATTTAGACAATCTACTACACAAGGACAAGAGGTGTATTGACTTAAATAAAAAGTAAACTTCTCCAGCACTGGTCAAATACAACACACTACTCCATCTCCAGCTAACCTTGGGTAAAGTTTCATGCTATGTCCTTTGGTATCAGTTATGACCCACGATAACCATACTTTATACTTCAATATACTGGCTACCATTCATCTGAACACTTCCTGTGTGATTTTCAACTCTCTGACTATAAAAATGACACAACCACTAAAATGCAGGCTTAGGTATTACTGTTTTTTTGTCAAAGCAAATTGGAACAGGTAGTCTGCCCACCTACCAGGGGTGCAAATATCCCAGATTTGGTACTTGCAAAATGAGAGAATGTTGCACCATCCCCTCCCCAGTGTCCTGTACTCTCTGGTCAGATCAGAGCTTACCTTAAAAGTATAAAGCTGGAACTCTCAGCTAACCACAATTTTTTACAAGACTATTTACCTTCTGTTAAGCAATGACTTGGCTAAATTCCTAGCACCCCCCCAAAAAAAATCTCCGGACACCATGACCTAGGTGAAAGTATTTATGGAAACCTGTAAAAGCATGTAGTTAACTGCATAGAAACAGACCCCCCACACACACAAAATAAAAAAAAAAACTTGGTGCAAACTCAGTCCCCAATATAAATAGGTTGTACAAAATCCTTTCCAAAAATAGGAAGGGCTGTGCCCAACTGGCAAACTCTCTAATCAATCCTGAGCAACTCTGAACTAATAGTCCAAGCCAACTATGAGGCAAATGGCCTCCTAGGCCAAGGATAACCATTCTGCATTTCAGTTATAGATGCAACCTTAAGGGTTGAACTAATAGTAAATGGAGCTCCCTATAGTAAATTTGTTGGTAGATAGATTTAGTTCCTGTTTCCCCCTTGGTTACCTGCCAAGAAGTCCTCTCTGCCATTTTTCCAACTAGCACTAAAGGATCAATCCTCACTGCACTCTAAAGCTAAAAATACTGCATTGATGAGTCCTGCTATATAGCAGGGTAATTCCTAAATAACTTGAAACAATTTTTCAGTCCAGTAGAATCTCAACAGCCTGCGGACAGGCTTCCTCATTGGGGAATGGAGGACAAACTGTGGTCCTTGACACAAAGGGGGAGCCATCAACAAATCCCAGGGAACTGTATGCAAGGCCACGAAAAAAGTATCGTCTACCTGATAGATACAGGAAATCTTAAACAGTGGGATTTGTCTCAGTTTGGTTTAAAGGGCAGGTCATGCATCCAAATCCAGTGAACTTCAAGGTCACTAGAGCCATGGACAAGGAGAAAAACTGGTGTGTGCTGCTTACATCAATCTGGCAAGGGCATTTGACACTACCTCATTTGGATTTTATAGACCAATTCAAATTTGAGCCTAAATCCCTGTCGCCCAGTTTGATGGCCAAATTGCTCAGATGCACATGAAGTTAGGGTTTGAGAATCTACCTGCACCAAGAAGCCTGCAGGGGCTCTGTATTGGGACCTCTCCTGTTGGGAATGCATTTTGAAGTTGAGGCAAATGTAGAGGGCCTTTGACCAAATTTGCTGACTATTGCAAGCTGGGTGCAATCATGAAATCCCCAGAAGATGCAGATGGGGCCCAACACAGTGCCGGAGCCATGGCCTAAAACTCTGACACAAATGCCTTGCTACAACACTACCCTAAGAGCAGATCCAGTGGTAAGGGGCTTAACTCTTTACCGTAACCTGACCTTTGATTAGTGACCATGATGAGAATCCTTCTACATAGCACAACTTGTAAGTGTGGCATCCAGATCTAAGGACATCATAGTCTTACTATACTCTCATTGTACCAGTAGAGTGCAGTGGACCCTTTAACATGCATCTGACCCAGCACTTTCAACAGCTGGTGTGACCCCAGAGGTCCATCACTAAGAGTAGGTGGTGTAAATAACATATCCTATACAGATAGCCTCAAAGTTCTCTTCTCTCAACCGACTACTGATGGATGATCTGATCCAGCTTTGGATCTGCTACTCATTTGCAAAACAGCACCAAAATTACCCGATCTAGGGATCTAAACTTGTCTGTCCTAAAATATGGAGGGACCAGTATGTCTCAAAATGATTCCTTGTCTTGAACAGGCTCCCCATTCATGTGAAGTAGAGATCATCCCTAAACCTGTTAAAATGTGATTTGGACTAATGGATGGGAAATCACAAATTCACACCTGGCTTGTTTGTGTTCCTTGTAGCATCTGCAAGCTGTCTATAAGGCACAGGTATGTACAAAAAAAGCCATTTTAGTCCTTGGACCTTGATTATTGGGAAACTGGGGCACAAATGACTAAACTAAAGTATCTTGTGCCATTAGCAAAGTAACTTATGATTATACAGAGAATGTATTCTGGAGTCTGTTCCCATTATTGTTCAGCATAGCATCTCAATGGTCTTCACTGCAGGTGTTGCCTTCCATTCATGTCAGCTTCTCCATCTCAGACTGGAGTTCACCTGGATGTGCACATCTTGTGAAGGCTAAGGTTACCCAGGATTCTTCAAATTTGAGACTGATAGTGCTTGAGATTTGAGTGTTTTGAGAGAGTGGCGGGGTGTTTATCTGAATAACATGGTGCCCAGCTGGTGGCATAGTTAATCTGTGCACAGTAGCCTTGCATCTGAAATGTTGGCAGACCTGCTGAAGACACTCCCATGATATGAATAGAAAACTTAAATGGGAAATTATTGCATATGCTTGACTGCCTTGTTAAAAATGTTTGTAGGTGTTTATGCTAATTTGAGTAGAACAATTTAAATATACTGGTATGATTTTAAATTCTCTTTGCAGAAAATGTTTTGAAGTTTTGATACTCAGATGCTGTGTGTGGAGTTTTAACCGTGCACACTGATATTTCATCTAAAGCTAAAATAACTCTAAATGCAACCTTAACTTTTTAATGTTAAGACGTAGGCAGAAGTGTGTAGTTTATTTTTGAATGCAGGTATTGCCTGCAACTCTGAGGTTAATGCGGGTAGTCATTTGATAAAAATTGATTTAATGAAATGTGCAAGAGTGACATATCCATTGAAGATGTTCAGTAGGCATGAGATTTGAAAATTTTGTATATAGTGTGTTCACATTGGGATGCTGTTTTGAAGTGCTATGTAGGTAATTGGGCAGACTTGGTTCTATATAGCTACAAATGGTTCATATCTGGATGTAATGAAAGCCTTTGTCATCTTTTCAGTAAATGCACTCTATAGAAATTAAGGTAGTATCTTTGATTATCCAATCTGGCCTCATGGGTGGAAGGGTCTGGTCCTAAGTAGGCACCAACAGGGGTAAGACCTCATACAGGTCAATCTCCTCCCCTTCTTCCCACAATGCACAAGTGCTCCCTTTAAGATTTGCCACCATAGCATCAACAGCTGAGAAGTGCATCTTTACAAGAGGAGTTGGCACATGCCTTTGCCTTAAAACTGTCCATTGTAATTAAAAGTCAAATTATTGGTTTGCTTTCACCTTTTTCCTCCCCTCTTCCTTGTCTTGCAGGCCTTCTGGTTAAAAAGAGGCTTTTGTTTAGCTGTAGTTTGAGAATTATTCTTGGCTAGATAGTTACCCTAGCTGGATACTTGCATAATCATACTGCTTCCATTTTTTTGAAGTCAACTTTATTTCTGTGTTTAGGCATCTGTTTTTTCTTCAGAATCTGTATGGAAAATCATCTGGGTTCAGGAAATGTGACCACAAGATACCAACTTTGAATACCATTGATTTTTGTGTGGTGTGCCTAGGGCTAGATTGCTTCTAAAGAGAAATGTGGCATCCAAGTCGAAGTGAGGGACTTTTGAGGAATGCAGAACATTTTTTTAAATGTTTTCCTCCTAATTCCCACAGAATAGCCAAGTATAAAAAGGAAATGAAAAAAGTTGAGCAGACACTCGAGGGTTTTTAAACTGCTAAACAACCTAGACCTAAATGTCAAACTTTATTCCCAGCTGTGAAGACTCTAGCACTGAGCCTACCCCATCAGAAACATCAAAAGGGAACAATTTTAAGCATTGCTGTGCTACAGTCTCCTAAGAAGCCTGCTTCTGCAAAAAGTGGCCATTTTTTGGATCCTTGTACCAGAAAATGAGTGGAGCTTTTATGAGGAATTGCCTCAACTAAAGGAGTAACAACTGCCATGTTCCATGTAGTGAGATCTTACCAAGAATCCTTCAATTCAACATGGCTCTCTGAGACCATTTATAAAGCAGAGACTGACCTGAATATCATACCAGCCTCCTGTCTAGAGTAGTCTAGTCTAAATTCTCAGCCTTCTACCTCCTATGCTCCTTCCAAATGGCCCTTGTCTAGCACCTGCAAAATTTGCAGCCAGCAGTGATTCCTAGTGTGATTTGCATTGGTGTCGAAAAGATTAAACCCTTCTGCTTTGGGTAGTTTGGTCAACCCGTGCTTAACATTAGTACCTTCTGTGTCTTGATACTAGGACATTAGGAGTCGAGGTTCATCTCGGCACAGGTTGTTGGCATCCTTCACTATTTCTGAAACCTCTGCTTTTGACTTCTGTTTAAGCCAGCTTTTGGTCCAAATGTAATCTCTAAGGTCTCTCTGGTGCTGAATCATCAGATGGCCTGTTCAGTGCCAAGGTCTGCTTTTGTACCAGTTGTTGCCACTTGCAAGCACTTCAGTCTTCAAAGTACTGGAAAGATTGACCTCACTGGTATCTGAGGGTGGAGTGTGATCTCTCACTTTTTGGCAGTCCGACGATCTCTTGAGATATTGCTCATCTCAGACTGGGTGATATCGGCTGCAGAGCTCAGAAACTCTGGGTTTATTCCTCCCCTTGTCTATCAGTACTTGAATACTGTATTCTACTGTTTTGATTGAACATTTTGTATATGCTTTTGTTTATAGTTTGAGCAGTACATTCTGACTATTAAAAACTTTGGAAGTTTTGACAGGAAAATGTGCTGATACTGGTTTTTTTCCTTGGGGGTTATGATTATTTGAGGTGATTGAGTTAGGATTACAGCAACCTAGAGGTCGTGCTTCTGTTTCTGGACCACTGCTTCATGGTGACTCCGGTCTTGATGAATGTCTTCCTTCATATCCCCAGGTCTCATTGCATCAGGGGATATGAGATTTTCTGGTTTGCACACTGTGTTCTGTATTACCCTTTAGCCTGTCCACTGCAATGCAAATGTTTCACAAATGCCTTGCTCCAGTAGTGACACACTAATGGATTCTGGGCATTCATGTTTTTCCATACTTTGACGATTTGTTGATCTCTGCAGCATCTGTGTCCAGGTGTGTATAATCACTAGAGAAGTTCTTGTGTTGACTCTTGTATGTAGAGTTCAAGTTGAACCTCCTACAGTCATATGGAACTCTAAAGACTCCTCTTTCTGGTGATGCTTAATCAGCTTCAAGTCTAGGTTTTTCTGCCCCAAGGCAGGGTCCTGTTGTATCAGATGTAGTTTCTGGAATTCTCTCAGGGGAATGTCACCTTGCGAGAATTTCTAGAAATTTTTGGACTGCTGGCTTCCATGATTTGCATTTTACCACTGGCCCATCCTTGCATGAGAAATTCAATGGTATGTTTGAAATTGGGCACAGCACCTTTTT
Source organism: Protopterus annectens (assembly GCF_019279795.1). Lineage (NCBI taxonomy): Eukaryota > Metazoa > Chordata > Ceratodontiformes > Protopteridae > Protopterus > Protopterus annectens. The sequence continues at coordinate 1,775,344,514 of NC_056725.1, read as the reverse complement.
CCCTGGAATCCCAATTTCTAGTGCTGCTCCATCCAATGGCAGTGGTCAGTTTAGTATCAATCCAGGGCTTCCATTCTCACCCTCCATCCCAGTGCTAGTACAGTCTGTCTAGACAAATTTGCCCTACTTCACCTGGTGAACAAACCCTGTCTCTGAGGATGCAAATGCTAGTCGCTTGGGGACCTAAGGATGTACAGAAAACATCAGTTATCTAGGAAATGTTGGCAGTTTCACTCAAAAGTCTCACCATCTTTGGAGACTAGGTCCTCTTCAGGTGGTTATGGACATAAGTGATATAACTCAAATTGAGGGTACAAGGTCTTACCCTGTGTGCCAATCAGCAGTGATAGCATGGGAGTGGGCTTCCTAGTATTCTCTCTTTTTCAGGCATCAGACATCCCATCAGAGTAGAACATTTTTGCAGACAAGACTGAGTGGATCATGGGCAGACCCACACAAAGGAAAGTGCAAGACAGTGTTCCAGAATCTAGTTCAGATGTGGGGAATGCCTCTAATAGATCTGTTCACCTCCTTTCAAAACAGAGAGCTGGCGAAATTGTTCCAGACATCCTTACAGCCATGCTTTTAGGACAGATTCATTCTCATTCCATGGGACAGGAATGTTTCTGTGTACATTTCCACTGATTCACAAGGTACTTCAGAAAGTTCAGAGAAATGCCAAATATTGTTATGGTGACACTTTGTTATCCCAGGCAATCTGTTCTCTGTTTATGGTATTGGCCAGCGGCAACTACTGTAGACTTCCTTGCACACTGGACCTGCTCACACAGTCTCAATGATGACTGGTGACCCCAGTTTGGAGAAACTTATTGAAAGCTTGGATGATTCTTCAATGATTCTATCTTCTCCTTAGACCCTCATTTCTTGATATTGTGCATCAGGTATTAAAGGAGTCCAGAAAACCTTCTGTTAGAAAATGTTTACAAATGGATGAGGGTTTCTAAGTGGTGCCTAAATGGAAAGAGGGTCCATTGTGGTTAGTATCACTCTGGTCTTGAAATAATGGTGTGAGCTACTACAGAACTGCTTAGCGTATGCATCCATTAAGGTACATTGAGTGGCCATCTCTGTCTGCCATTGGATCCCCTCTTAGTTTTTTTAAACAATCCATGAAAGGAGTATTGCATAGGAGACTTCCTCACAATCAAATTCTTCCTCCTCAGGATCTCAGTTCTTGGAAAAATTGACTTTGCTACCTTTTGAACCAGCAGCTTGTGCTGATCTTAAGATGGCCTTCCATATCACTATTGCAGTATTCATAGTATGTAGGATGTCCGACCAGTATGCTGAAACCTTAAAATGTTCCCACTCATATCAAATGTATGCTCCCCACATCAGCATAAAGGTGATATACAGATGCTCCATAATCTTTGGGCCATGGGATTCATGTCCTCTATTCCTATGCATCCTCTTGCCAGACTGCATATGCTACCGCAAGTTAGTTTGGCTACAGCAGTCACCCTCTGACTTTCAGTGCAACTCTCCTTCCCTGTCTCAAGAAGGAATTTGAGTGGTAGATTCAAGTTTGCTCTCAATCCAGGACAGCCTTTTCAGCTTCCAGTCCCTTCTCAAGAGCTGTTCAATGCCTCACATATGGGGTGGGGGGGCATCTGTTGGTCACCTGAAAGTTCTTTTTTGGCCTCCCAATCTGAAGTCAGACCATATTGATATCAAAGAGATGAGGGCTCTGATTCTGACCCTTCAGGCTTTTCACCCCATGTTCTGTCCAGGCCCCTTGAAAGGTATACACAGACCACACTACAATAATGTGGTATGTCAACAAGCTGGAGCACACAAAATCTTACCTCCTTTATAGGATGGTGCTTCAGGTTTTGGAAGTGGCTCTCCGTTATCAGTTAACTCTGCAGGCAGTGTTGTGGCAGACACTGCGAGCAGGTCCAAAACACAGGCTTATGAATGGATGCTTCACAGAAATGTGTTTCTGCACATTGCCCATTGGTGGGGTATTCCTGAGGTAGATCTTTTTGCCTGCCCACTGAACATGCAGCTTCCTCTGTTCAAGGGGTTGAACACCAACTCCATCCTTAAAGCCGCTACTTGGTCTTCATTGCATACCTTTACTAAGCATATATGGTTTCTAGGGCCGAGCAGGCTTTGCTGAAACTATTTTATATGGGTTTGTTGAGGGCTCTTCCCAGTCTTCCACCTCCCATTCGGTTTCTTGAGGGGTTTTTTTTGTTTTGTTTTTTTACTGTCCCTTCTGTCAGGAACACTGCAACAATGTGTAAAATGTTACCATAGAAGTAGATGTCGTTCTCTTCACTGTTGCAGCATTCGCTTCCTCCCTCCAACCCCCTCTTTACTCTGCATTTTTTCCTTCTGGATGTGCATGGACTCCTTTTTTCTATGGCAACTTATCTTTTGGGGCAATTCAGTTATGAATAGTTATGTCTGTACTGCCCTTTTATGCCCTACATTCTGTGCAAGGAGCATAAATGTGAAGTACGGTGCAAATAAGATCCTTTTCAAGCTTTTCCATACAGGCCGAGTGGTGGGCTGCCCTGAACAGGGACATACCACCTTTCTCATCAGTGAAGAGAAGGACATCTACTGTTATGGTAAGATTTTTATATAACTGCACTTAAGTTTGAGGAATTATCCTGCTAAAACTGTCTGTACTCCACCTCATCAGCCTCTGAAAGGTTCCTAGGCATGTTTTTTTCTGACAAACCAACTCTGACACCTAGACAGCAAATAATTTCCTTTCAGGACAAGTCTGGCTGCATCTGACATTGTCTCAGACTCTGTTCCTGTTTGGCAAAAGATTACATCGGACACTTGGGTATTTTCAATCATCAGTCAGGGCTACTCCATGGTCTGGAAGTCTGTTCCCCTTTCTGGGCATTCCCCAACCCTTTCAGATTGAAAACCCCATTTTTCAGGTGTGTTGCAGGGCTTACTGGATCAAGGCATGATTCAGCCCATCCCACAGGCCCCAAGAGGTATAGAGTTTTATTCCAGGATGCTTCTGGTTCACAGAAAGTAGGGATCCTGGAAGCCTGCACTAGACCTTTCCTTTTTGAATACTGTCCTGTAGGTACCCACCTTCCTGATGCTTTCCCTCCAGGCCCTTCCCTGTTGCTTCCTCAAGCCTTGCTGGTTTTCCTGGATCTAAAGGATGCTTACCTTCATATACCCCCATTCATCCTGTGTTCAAGAAGTATTTGTTTCCTTTTCTTCCTCTGTTTTTCAGTTCTCTACTTTGCCCTTTGCTCTTTTCACAGCACCAAGGGTATTCCTCAAGTACCTGGCCCCAGTCATAGCTTTCTGCAGGCTTCAAGGAGTACAAATATTTCCTTATCTGGATGATCTGCTCTTTTTGACTCCTGCAGGACTTTCACTTTACCAGGCTGCTGTGGCACAGTGTGGGTTTCACCATTAATAACAAGAAGTCTGTCCTGTCTCATTTCAGGATTACATTTTCCTTGGATGCAGGATTCAAACTGTAGCAATGCTGGCATCTCTGCCTGCACCCAAGGTGTTGTCTGGCAGTTTACTTCCGGTCTTTGATTCCTCTGTCATGCCTGCCAGGTAATTTCTGAGGGTCCTGGAATTCATGGCCTCAACCATCCCAGTGTTTCATTTAGCTAAACTTCACATGAGAAAGTTTCAGTGATACTGTGGTCGGTGTGGCTTCAGTGTTGCTAGCCACTAGAGTTTCTAATTCCCCTTCTTCCTTGTCTAAAACTTGTGGTGGATTCAACGTACATCTGTCAATCCAGACACCCCTTTCCTGCCTCCTCCATCTCAGGAGCATTTTATGGACACTTCAGATCAGTGGTGGGGGCAGCATGAGGGCTCAGGGTCTCTACCCCCCAATCAGTGACTGGATCATATCAGCATCAAAGAAATGTGGGCACAAATCTTGCTCCCTAGGCCTTCCATTCCCTTTGGTCCCCAGGACCTTTGAGGGTCTATACAGATACCACCACAGTCATGTGGTACATCAAGCAGGAGGGGGGAGCACAAGGTCTTATCTTCTTTCCAGACTAGCCCTTCAGGCCTGGGATCCAGCTATCCAAATGCAAGTTTCTCTGCAGGCAGTTTATATTCCTTCAGAACAAAACCTAGGGGTTGACACGTTAAGCAGGTCCAGGGCACACCCTCACAAATGGTTGCTTCACAGAGAGGTGTTTCTGGACAGAGTTCATCGGTAGGGTATCTGTCAAGTGGATGTCTTTGCCTTTCCTCTGGACAGCTTCCTTGCATATTTTCCAGAAACCCAAGTCTTCTGGCTTTAAGGGTGGACAGCATGTCCTTTTTCATGGAAAGGGGATGTTCCTTTGCTTCTCTTCTCTCCCTGTTCCTAGAGTCCTGGACAAGATCATACAAGACTCTATAACAGTCTCGTTGGTGACTCTCTCTAGGCCCAGACAGCACTGTTTCCCCTTCCTTTTTCATCTCACCATGGGCAGTCATCACAAATTACATCACTGGTTCAGTCTTCACACACAAGACAAGGAGTTTCTCCATCACACTCATCTGTTCCACTCTTGAATTGACAGTTTGGGTGATAGGGTTTTAATCCCATTTTAACAGTGTTTTGCTGAGGATGTACTTAAAGTTCTGCAGAAGGCCAGAAAATCTTATATATCTAAACACAAGAGATTTTCTGTTTGGCATCTTAAGCTTCACTAGGATCCTTTCTCAGTGGGGTCACTTTGTTTCTCTTTTACTTGTGTGAACTGTTACATGCTGGTTTGGCTTATTCCTGTCTTAAAGCTTACTTGCTAGCAATCTCTGCTTGTCTGCCTTTGACTGCACTGTTGGCCTCTAATTTTGAGGTTAAATGTTTTCTGGAGGCTGTCCTCAACATAAGGCATCCAAGAAAGCTGATGTCTCCTCCTTGGCACCTTAATCTTTTTGAAAAATTGCCTCAGGCTCCCTTTGAGCCTGCTGCTTTTTCTCTGCAACATTGCACCTGAAAGACTGCTTTATTGGTTCATAGGTAGGTACTAGGCTATCGGCCCGAGGCCCTACGTAAGCCTAGCCAACAAGGTTCCCTGGCTTACGCCACCCAAGTAAGTTATTTTCCTGTGCCACTGTCAAGCAGACACACCGAAGTGATCCCTTGAGTGTATTTCCTATTTCCCATCCACTCATCAAGATTTTTCTTGAGTGCTTTTGAAGAACTTTGCTTGACATAGATGGGTAGCCTGTTCCAGAGTCTGGGAAGTCTCTGGGACAGGAATCTATCCCTCCAGCATGTCCTGTTTATTGTGGTGACAAGGTTTAGGTCCCTAGAGCATGTAGCTCGGAGGGATTGGGATTTCTTTAGGTGTAGCATGTCCAACAGCTCTAAGTTGGACATAGCTTTATGTTAGGCAGAGATCACCTTGGAGTAGGCGATATGCTATGGAGTAAAGCTGGAGTTTTTTAAGACTGTTAGTGTAGGGCATCTGTTTGAGGCCAGTAATCCTCTCTGTGAGGTACTTCTGTGGTCTTTCCAGCTGCTGCAGATGTCTTGTGAGGTACATTCCAAAAGGGGCATTCTACTCTATAATGGATGTAATGAGTGTCGAGTAGAGGGGAACAATGACCCCCTTTTTTTTCCTGGATGAGAACCCTTTTATGATGAGGTGTGCCACGTAGAAGGACTTCCTGACTACTGTGGCGATGTGACTATCAAATGACAGACTACTGTCCATCTGGGTCCCAAGGTCTCATCACACATTTAGTGTTAAGTAGACTGCTGACTATGTAGTAGTTCATGGGTACAGAGTTTTTACCAAAGGGGATGACACTGCACTTTTTGGCATTGAGCTTGAGGCCATGGCTTTGACACCAGGCATCTGTCTCAGTGATTCCCTTCTGTAGGATTTCCCTTGCTTCCACCAAGAGCCTTTGAACTTCAAGCCTTGATGGCAGTTTCTCCTTTTTTGATTTTTCATAGGGACAGGGTGTCTCTGTATACTAATCCTTTTATGCCCTTTGTGGTCCATGAGTTCCTTAGTCAATCCAGCTTCCTTTCTTTTTTCCTTCTCTGCAATCTGCTAGGGAGAAGGTTCTACACAGCTTGGATCTTCATAGATAGCTCAGATATCAAAGAAAGATAAAGGCTATATGTAAATCTGAGCATCTTTTTATATTTTTTCATGCCAGGATATTGGATTTGGTTGTTTCTACACAAGCCATCTCCTCCTGAATTTCAAAAGCCATTTCCTTTTGTTCCTTTCATGATAAGCAGCTTTCTACTTCATCTGGCTCCATTCTGCCATGGGAGTGGCCTCCTTGGTTTACTATGTTGGCTTACCATCGTTCAGATGGTCAAGAATACAGGTGCAAAATTTGAAAATCCTGAGTTGAAATTACGTCGCCTATGGAACATCGAGAGAGAGCTTGCATTCGTGGTTTTGGGCATCATTGTTTACAATGGACTGAATGACGGTGGGGATTGGGGAAATTATCCTTTACCTCACTGTAGTGCAATCTTGTAGTTGGACTATATATAATTTGCGGGGGGTGTTGGGGCACCGTCCACCACATGCTGGGTGCAGGAGGGCTTGCCCCCCTGCAAAACGTGTGTAGAACATCTCCGGATGTCAAGGTATGTTGAGTAATGTCAGTAACGGTGACCATTATCAGTATTACCATGTTTGTTGATGTGAGGAAATTCTGGATGCCATTTTCATTCATTCAGTTCAAGTAAGCCACTACTCGAAGAGATTTCCAGAATTTTGATAGTAAACCAGCCTTGTCTGGGGCTTTCTTCAAAGATTTGGACACTAGTTCCATCCTTAAAGCTGCAACTTGGTCTTCAGTGCACACCTTCATTAAACATTGCAAGTTGGATATTTCCGGAGTCAAGGTTATCCTTCATGGGTTTGAGAAAGGTTCTTCCTTGCCTTCCTCCTCACATTCCTTATGGTAGCTTTTGTACTCTCCCATATGTTATGAATACTGCAACAGTGATATGGAAGGGCAAAGTACAGTTGTATAAAACCTTACCATTGTTGCAGTGTTCAGTCCCTCACCCATGGGCACTTTTCTTTTTTTGTACTGGGACATCTGCCTGGCCCAAATGGTCTTTGCCCTTCCTTTTCCCCTGGATGTATGTGTTCTTTCTACTGGGATGGCTGCTGTTCTCCTGGGGCACTTCCAATGTCCTTCCATTTCACTGTTGCAATATTCATTACCTCTGAGATCTCCAACCAAGGATAGCCCAATGTCTGGCCACTATATCAAAGCCTTTTATCTAGGAGTGCCATATATCAGATCTATGCTTCCCATACAAGCATAGGTCCTAAAGGTGATGTAGGAATGCTCCCAACATGGAATTTTGTTGCCGCCAGTCCAAATGCCATTATTGTACATCAGTCTGAATGTCCTATACCTTGTTGGTTGTACCAAGCCTACATCTTTGAGATAAGTACCCCATTGGGGTTGCTTTTTCTTTTGTTTTTTAGTAGATTATATGTCATCCAAGAAATTCCCCATAAGGACCACCACAGTAGGTGATACTTTTGCTTAGTTATGTCTCACAACCTCATTGTGTTCTGTCAAATGTTTGTATCTAAGCCTTTATGTAGCTGTCTTTCTTCCCTTTCAAGTTATCTTGAGAACCATTGTCTCAAGCTATTGGCCCAAGGCACCATAGCAGAATTTGCGCACCGTAAGATATAGCTGGTGCTCAAACATCGGCCTGAGCCTGCTGCTATCCAGTTTCTTCTGGATGTCTCTCAAGGTGAATGAGAACCCAGAGGACAGTCTGGCATTGCCATCGGTTTCTTCAGCCATGACCACCTCCAAGACCAGCACACAACCTAATTTTTGTACATCCTTGGACTTTGAGGGAGAATCATGGCTAATTATCTCAGAGGGTCCTAAAGGCATTCCTGAATTCCTTCTCAGGGAAAAGAGGTGTCTGGTTCCCTGATCAGATCCTGGCTGGGGTCCAAATCATGTTTTGTCTGACCTGACATTCCCTTAAAGAAGAGACAGAAGTCTAAACATGTGGTGTCAACTGCCAAAAGTCCATAAAGGGAATGGCAGGACTTCAGGCTTGTTCAATGCTTTAAAGCCTTCTCAAGGAGGTTTGGTTCCTGCACCCCTATGATCCTTTACCCCCCCCCGAAAAGGGCAAGGGACCTGGAGTTTTTGAATAAGGATTCTGAAACTGATGCGGACTCTTTAGCTCACTCCTCTCAGTTGCCTTCTCCTTTACACTATAGGTTGGATCATCTCCATCCTGATTCTGCTTTGGAGGAACTATCCCTTGTAGACATGGTCCTGCATAAGGTGGAACATTTCAGATGGGATTGCTCCTAGGTAACAGATATCCAGAAAAGGTATTATGAGATATTACAAATGGACTCTCCTAAACCTTCTGCTGTCCCTCCTGTATTGGTTTCTTTCTTGGATACCTTCTCTGTTGCTTCCTTGGCACCAGACTCCCAACTTCCATCTCTTAAGAAGCCTGACAGGTTCTATAAGGTGCTAGATGCCTGCAAGGTCTTATACAAATGCCTTTCATCTCATCTGGCAGTGATTTCTGTCTACAGATAAGCCTTCTAGACTGTTACCCTCTTCTAAGCTCTTACTCTTGGACAAGAACAGTGGAGATATGGAGAGTATTGGTAAAATTGTACACTTCTGCTACTTTAGTCTTTAGTGCTATAAGTTACCAGATCCATGACCAGATGCATTTTGTCTCTTCTTTCCCAGATTTGGAAGGTTGCCTGTGACATGTCTGATTATGAGAGTAAGGCCTCAGCTATTTTATTACTAGGTTACACTTATGTTGCCTGTCAGTCTATAAAGTGTAGCTATGATGCAGCTGATGCCCTTTCCAGGGCTGCTGTCTCCTGTTCTGTGATGAGGAGCTATTTCTGGCTTTACCTTCAAGCATTGTCAGATGCTTTTAAAGCAAAACTCTTGGATGCTCCTTTGGATAATCACAATTTGTTTGGCACTGCTGTGGCACAGCTCTTTAAGACCTTGCAGGATCAAGGTAAGATCGGTAAGATCATGAAGGATTTGAGGCACATCTCCCATCCCAAGTTTGAGAGCAACTATCCTAGTAAGCCTACCTTTTTGCATAGACTGCCTAGACAGTCTTCCAGGGGTAAGAAGTCTGCTAGGTGTGTTTCTGATAAGCCTACTCAAACACTTAGGCCCCAAAAGCAGTCCTTTCCTGACAAGTCAGCAGTTCTCTTGCCTTCTACCCTACCTCTCAACCATCTTCCCTTGTCACTCAGGGTTTGTCTGTTTCTCTTAGTTTGGCAAAGGATCACCACAGATTCTTGGGTTCTAGCCATTGTCCATCAGGGTTACTTTATGGCCTGGAAACCCCTTCTTTGGTATCCCTTAACTTCTTGAACAACAACTTCCTTTTTTTCCTAGAGTCTGTTACACCAGGGTACAATTCAATTGGTTCCACAGATTGAGAGGAGTTTGGGGGTTTTATTATAAAAATGTTTCTGGCCCACAGGAAAGAGTGTTTTGGAGACCTGTCCTTTTTAAACACTTTTCTCATAGTGCCAGCCTTCTGAATGCTTACTCTTCAGATTGTTGCCTCTGTTGTTTCCCCAGGTCTTTCTAGTTTCCAAAGGATACCTCCCTTCATTTTCCTGTCCATCCTCTCTTCAGGAACTGTTTGCATTTCTCTGCTTCTTCCTTGCATTTTCAGTTCTCTGCTTTGCCCTTTGGGCTCTCAACAGTGTACCAAAGCCTTTACCACTTAGGGAGCGTCATACGTTAGCTGTATGCTCCCAGCATCAGAGTAGGGCATAAAGGTGATACGTACACAAACCCAAGTCAGAACTTCATTACTGCCAGTCTGAACTTAGTTGTCATATGTTGGTTTGAATGCCTTTCAATTTGCTGGTGTTACCAAGGCTACTTTTTTCAGAGAAATACCCATTGGAGTCCTATTTTTTCTCTTTTTTACATTGTTTATTGGGTTGCATGTCATTCAAGAAAGGGAAATGTCAGTGTGGGAGGCAGATTCCCTATAAAGACTGCCACAATAGGTGTTTGTTTTGCTTAAGTGCATCTCACGACCATATCCAGAGTTCCATCTGTCAGACCTTTGTTCCCAAGACCTTGTGTAGTTGCCTTTCTTCACTTTCCATTTATCTCAAGAACCAACCTTTAAAGATTTCAACCAAGATACCATGGCAGAATCTGCTCACCCTGAGGTACAGCCACCACTAAAGAAGGCCAACAAACATAGGCCTGAGTCTGCTTCTGTCTAGCCTCCACTGGACGTCTCCCTAGAGGTGAGTGAAAACCCAGAGATCAGCTTGGCATTACCTTTGCTTTCCTCTGCCACTACCTTCTTGGAGGCCAGCATGGAACCTTCTTCTGGCACATCCTATGAGGCCTTAAAGATGTCTGCTGTGGACATTGAGAGGGAACCATGGCTGATTATTTCCAAGGAGCCTAGAGGGATTCCTTGGATCCTTGTATGGGAGAAACGGTGCAGTGTACCTTAATTGAATCCAGGCAGGGGTCTGAACCTCCGTGTTTTCAGAACAGATGTCCCTATGAAGAAAAGGTAAAAGACTAAGCATGTGGTGTCTGCTGCTAGGGATCCAGAGAGGAAATGGCAGGACTTCATGCAAGGCTTTTCAATGCCTTGATGACACTGAAGCCTCCTTAGGGGGTTTCAGTTCCTGCTCCTCCTTGGTCCTGTACTTCTAAGAGGGATAGAGATCCAGAGTCTTCAGAGGGGGATTTGGAGTCTGATTCCTTTGCCTGTTCCTCCCAATTGCCTTCACCTTTAGATTATATTTCTGAGGAGGAGGAATGTGGTAGTCCTGATTCTCCTTTGGAGGAACTTTCCTTTGGTGACATGGTCCTGTGCATGCTGGAGCATTTCAAATGAGATTGCTCCCAAGTTCCAGATGCTCAGAAGAGGTACTATGAGTGGTTACAAATGGACTCTCCTAAACCTTTAGCTGTCTTTCCTGTGTTGGCTACTTTATTAGATACCTTTTCTGATGCTTCCTTGATCCCAGATTCTCAGCCCCCAGTTCCGAAGAAACCTTATAGGTTCTATTAAGGGGCTTAATGGCCTGCAAGTTTCTGCAAAAATGCCCTTCATCTAACTCTTCAGTGATTTCATTTTCTACAGATAAGCCTCCTAGCCTGTTGCCTTCTTCCAAGCTCCTTCCTTCAGATAAGAGCCATGAAGAGGATCAGTAAGAAGGTGCATACACTTCTGCTACCTTAGCCTTCAGGGCCATCAGTTACTAGATCATATGAGGAGGTATATTCTCTCTCTTCTTTCCCAAGTGGGGAAAATTTGTTTTTGATATGCCTGATTCTGAGTGTAAAGTCTCTGCTCTCTTTGCTCAGTTCAAGTCTTTACAGGATCAGGGTAAGGTCATGAAAGATTTGAAACCGGTCTTTGTCTTGCATATTCCCAAGTTTGAGGAACTATCCCAGTAAGACTGCTTTTGTGCTCAGGCTTCATAGTCTTCTAAAGGTAAGAAGGCTTCTAGACTTTTTTTTCCCTGATGAACCTACTCGGATGCCCACACCACAAAACCAGTCCTTTTCTGACGTGTGCAGCCATCTGTCTGCCCTCCCTTTCTCTTGGTCCGGTTCCCTTGTCCCTCGGGCTTTCTCTCTCTTTCCCTGTTACTAGCTGATCACCACAGATACCTGGGTTCTGCATCATCAGACAGGGCTACTTTAACTTGGAAGGCCCTTTCCTTCATTTTCCAGAATTCCTCAACCCCACACAGAACAGTTTCCTTATTTTCCAGAGGTATTGCAAGGTCTGCTGAACCAAGGTACAATTCATCTAGTTCTGCAGACAGAGATGTGTTTGGGGTTTTATTCTGGGATGTTTCTGGTCCCAAGGAAAGAGGGATCTTGGAGACCTGTCCTAGATCTTTCTTTTCCAAACACTTTTTTTCTCATAGTGCCTTAATTCTGATTGGTGACTCATCAGACTCTGTTCCTCCCCCAAGCCAGCTGCTTACCTGCATTCCTATCCACCCTCTGTTCAGGAAATATTTGCATTTCTCTGTTTCCTCCTCCCATTTTCTGCTGTGTCCTTTGGGCTTTCAGCAGCCCCAAGTGTGTTTAATCATAGGTTGGTACTAGGCTATCGGCCTTAGGGCCTATACAAGCCTGGCCATAACAATTCCCTGGATATTTCTTCCCACAATATTTATTTCCCTGGACCCCTGTCTAGCAGGTTGAGTTGAATTTCCTATCTCCCATCAAATTGTCAAGATTCCTTTTGAAGAGGGCCAAGGAGGCGCTCTGCTTGACATGTATGGGCAGTCTATTCCAGAGTATGGGGAGTCTCTGGGTCAAGAACCTATCCCTCCAGCATGTTTTGTTCATTGTGATGACAAGGTTTAGATCCCTGGAGAGTGTGGCTCTGAGGGATTAGGATTTCTTTAAGTGGAGCATGTCCAACAGTTCAAGGTTTGACATGGCCTTGTATGTTAAGCAGAGATCACCTCTGAGTAGACGATGTGCCACAGAATATAGCTGAAGTTTTTTTTAGATGGTCAGCATAGGGCATCTGCTTTAGGCCTGTGATTTTTTTAATGAGGTATTTCTGTGGCCTTTCCAGCTGTTGCAGATGTCTTGTGAGGTACATACCAAATGGGGCGTTGTACTCTATAATGGGTCTAATGAAGGATGAGTACAGTGAGACAGTGACCTCCTTTTATCTGGATAAAAAGCCCTTAGTGATGAGGTGTGCCACATAGAAGGATTTCCTGACTGTTGCTGCGATGTGGTTATCGAAGATGAGACCACTGTCCACCTGTGTCCCTAAGTCTCTCATCACACTTTTGGTGTTTAGTGTACTGCCACCTATGTGGTAATTCATGGGTACTTGTTTTTTTCCCAAAGAGGATAACTATACAGTTCTTGGCATTCAGCTTGAGCCCATGGCTCTGGCACCAAGCATCCATTTCTGTAAGGCCCTTTTGCAGAATATCCACATCATTTGGGGATTCAATAATGGCTCCCAGTTTGCAGTCATCTGTGAACTTTGTTAGCCAGTCCCTTAGTGTTGGCCTGTACTTCAGAGAAGTAGATGCTAAACAAGAGTGGTCCCAGGACTGAACACTGAGGTACTCTATTTGTCACCTGTCTGGAGCTGGATGTGAAGTCAGCTACTTTTACAGGCTGGGTTCTGTCAGTAAGCCAGTTGGCAACCCATCGAGTGATGTAGGGATTTATGCCCAGCTTAGTATGTTTATCTATGATTCCAGAGTGGGTGATGGTGTCAAAGGCCTTGGCAAGGTCCAGGTATGCTGTGTGGACCTCCTTACCCTCATCCACAGCTCTGGAGATTGATTTGAAGAAGTCAATCAAATATCTAACACCTGTAGTCACCTTTTGCAGGCTTCAGGGCATTCAGATATTTCCTGATTTGGGTGACTTCTTGCTTCAGGTTCCATCCCATTCCAAGATGGTGCTGAATGTTCAGTTTACCCAGCTTTTGTTGTACAGCCTGGGGTCCACAACCAACCTTCAGAAGTCAATGTTGAATCCATCTCAGGATCATGTTTTTCTAACCTGTAGGTTCTAGGCTGTTCCAATACTGACATCCCTTACTGCATTCAAGGTTTTAATCATCACAATTTATTTTCTGTCCCTGCTTCCCCTGTTCTCTCTTCCAGCTATTGAGTTTCTCAGAGCTCTGGGGTTCATGGCCATCACTATCCCCATGTTTCTCCGGGTCAGGTTGCATATGAAGAAGTTTCAGTGGTACCTAAAATCAGTGTGGTTTCAACACTTCCACTTCCTGGACCATCTTATTCCTCTTCTCCCTTGCATTAAACTTGAATTTCACTGGTGGATTCAGCATCTATCTCTTAGTCTGGGTGTTCCTTTTCACCCCTCTCAGCTGTTTCAGGAACTTGTCACAGACACCTCATAGTTGGGGTGGGGAGCTGCTTCATGTACCATGAAGGTGCAAGTTCACCTCAGTAGAGGGTAGATCACATCAACAAAAAGAAAATGTGGGCTCTCATTGTGACCCTTCAAGCTTTACTTGCACTCTGGGTCCCAGGTCCATTGAAGATTCATACAGCAACTATAATAATTATGTGGTACATCAACAAACAGTGGGGCACCAGATCTTACTTTCTTTGGGGGTTAGCCCTTCCGGCATGGAAAATACCCTTCAACCTGCAGGTCACCCTACAGACTGTATACCCATTGTGGCAGATTTTCTCAGCAGGGCCAGGACACAGCCTCATGAATGGATGCTGTAAAGATGTTTCTGGACGTAGTTCATCCCTGGGGTATTTCTCAAGTAGAGCTCTTCCTCAGTTCTGTTCCAGAGTCCCAAGTCATTTGGCTTGGAAGATGAATATAATATCTTTCTCTTGGAAGGAAATTTTCCTGTATGCCTTTCCTCCCCTTTCTGTTCTTCCAAAGGTCTTTCACAAAGTCCAGAAGGACTCTCTCAAAATTTTGATGGTGACTCCCTTTTGCCCCCAGACAGCACTGGCTCCCCCTTTCTTCTTCCTTCTAGACAGGAACTAATCACAAGTTATCTCACCACATGGATCTCCTCACATAGGACAAATTATCTCTCCTTCACTCTTCAGCTAATGCTTTGGGTAATAGGGTTCTTATCCCTTTCCACACCAGTTCTCAGAGGATGTGCTTATGGTTCTGCAGGAGGCCAGGAAACCCACTACCAGAAAATCATGTGTGTTCAAATGGAAGAGTTTTTCTGGATAGTGTCTCAAACATCACCAATATCCCTTTTCACTGGTGTTCTCTTTGTTAAACAATCTGTGAACCTCTGCATGTTGGCTTGGCTTATTCTTCAGAGAAAGCCCATTTGTCAGCTGTTTCTGCCAGTTTGCCAAAGCCTAGTTGTCAGTTATGTCTTCCAGTCTGCCACTTACTCCTCCTCTTGCCTCTAGGTTTGAGGTCAAACAGTTTATTAAAGGCATCTTTCTTCTTAGACCCCAGGAATGCCCATTCTACTTTCATGGGATCTTTATTTTGTTCTTGAAAAGCTGACTCAGGCTCCTTTTGAACATGTGGCGTTTTTGCGACATTGCACCTGGAAAGCAAATTACTTTAATGTCTGCCAGAAGGGTTTCAGAACTACAGGCTTTGATAGTAGTCCCTTGTTTTTTCTCCCCATACAGACAAGGTATCTCTCTCTCTACAAATCCTTCTGTTATGTTCAAGGTGGTTAATGAGTTGTCACTTAGTCTATCTAGCTTCCTTCTTTTTTTTTTTTTCCTTCTCAGTAATATGCTAGGGAGAAGTTTCTTGATACTTTGGATTCACATAGTTAAGATATTGTCTAGATAAACAAAAGGTCTTTCATGAATCAAATCAACTTTTTGTTTCTTTTCATACCAGAACATTAGGTTTGGTTGTTTGCATGCAAACTACTCTCCTCCTTGAGAGGCCATTTCTGTTTTTTTTTTTTTTTTTTTTTTACATGCCAAACACTTGAGTGTGTCCATAAGGGTTCATACCACTAGAGCAGTGGCTTCCTCAGGTGCATTTTTCAAAGGTTTGGACACCAAATCCAAAGAAGTTACAAATTGGATGTCATTTTCAGGACAGGTTTTTCTAAAGCTGTCCATGGGATTATGGGATTATGGAGGGCTCCTCCTTGCCTTCACTGTAGCTTTTGTACTCTCCCAGAGGTAATGAATACTGTAACAGTGATATTGAAGGACATAGTATAGTTCTGTAAAATCCTACCATAATGGTAGATGTCCTTTTCAATGTCGCAATATTTAGTTCCTCCCTCCTGCACCCTTTTCTCCTTTTACATGTGTGGTATGTTGCTACTAGCCAAGGGATTCATCGTCTTCTAGCCATTCCTTCCTTTTTCTGGATGTACATGTCCTCCTTTACACTGGGAGTCCTAGTTCTCCTGGGGCACTTCAGTTCTGACTTGGGAGCATATGTACATCACCTTTATGCCCTATGCTGATGTGGGGAGCATACAGCTAATGTATGACACTCCCTAGGTGGTAAATGCTTTGATATATTGGTTGGACTTTGGGCTGTCCTTGGCAGGAGATCCCAGAGGTAATGAATACTGCCAACAATGAAAATGATATCTACTGTTGTTGTAAGATTTTACATAACTGTACTTTATTTTTGGAACCTAACTATAAGGGATAGACATTAGTGTATACCTTGGATGTGCATAGACAACTTAGGTATTACCTTAACAAAACAAAGCCTTGAAGGCCCAAAAGTCTTTTTTTTCACTTTTTTGGGTCAAAGAAAAGTCAACCTGTCTCCAAGCAATACATTGCATATGGGTTGCCCTGTGGTATTTTTAGTTGTTTGTTTTTTTTATAAGAATGAGAGTAAAACTCCAGGAAGCAAGAACCTGACACCCTACTGAAGGGTTCCAGCCAATTGACACTAGATTGGGCCAATACCTTGAATCAGCCTTGCACACACACAGTTCCAAGCCTTTACTGTTTACATTAGTAAATTTTGCTTTTACTTTCAGCATAGTCTCTAGACTAATCACAACTCTCTCTAATTTACACTACAGGCACATAAACAGGGCTGTTTGGCAGTTTTAAAGTATTCCAGAGCTACTTCAATTAAGATTTTGTTAGATGCTGATATTTTAAGCTCAGTACTCACCTTTAAACTGATCATTTTTTCAGGTCTTCTCCCTGTGGGACTGAACCCGCTCCGTTCGCTACGCTCACTGCAATCCTCTCCCTGCCCCATCCCCACACTCCCCCAATAACATCAACCTTATACCTAGCCTGACCCCCTCCCATACTTCTCTTCCACCTATCCCATAACCCCCCTAATTATTCCCCTATTATACTTCCTCATTATTGTACTCTACCTCCCCACCCGTTTCTAAAATAGCCCATATAGTACTCCATCCTCTAAACTATTCTATCCTGCTCATATTCATTATCATACTGCCCTCAACCATCATCATGTCCATCACAACTATTACTTTGATCTTGCTTCTCTCACTTACACTCTCTCTCCTAACAATAATCATAACTTTCTAGGCACCCAACATACCTCCTGTACAACCAGCACCCATAATCCACAATTATCAAGTTACTTCAGACATCCATCGTAGCTTATTCACAGCTAATACCACTGTACTATGCAAAGTGAAAGTTCTACAACTCCAAAGACACTCCCCTTATCATACCACCAGCAGCAACTACACCATTTTTAGGAAGAAAACTGAGAAGATTAACCTACACAATTTGCCAAAGTACTATTTCCCAGTGTGGTGATGTACAACCCAACCCAGGACCAGCCCCCCTCAGCTCCAGCAAACCTAGCAAATCTCTTATGCTATCAACCATAAATCTCCAAAGCCTTAGGAATAAGATACCTGAACTCCATGCCTGGATTTCTAAGTACAACCCAGATATTATAGCAGCTACTGAAACCTGGTTGAAATCATATATAAAAGACACTGAATTTCTCCCCCCAAGCTACTCATGCCTGAGAGTCGATCGACCCAACAACAGAGGAGGAGGAGTAGCAATACTTTTCCTAGCAATTACATATTAATCCCCTACTCAAAACCAACACCCAACATCGCCCCAGCCGAAATACTAATCTCTATATTAAAACTTAACCATAAAAACATTTGCATAATTGCTATTTATATTCCCCCAGGAAACAACATACCAATATTAGAAACATACTTGCCTGGACTTCCCAAAATATAGATAATGAAACCATCATTAATAGGTGATGTAAATATCGACTGGCTAGATGTAGGCCACAACAACCCCTCAAAAAACTTAAATCTTTACAACTTCTCCCAACTAATTGAAGACATCACCAGACCTCACAAAAATTACAACTAGGGCTCCACAATAGACTGGATATTAGTATCCCACCCTTTCAATTTCATCAGTGCAGGCATACTACCCAATACCATTAGTGAAGACCACCCAGCATATATC
Source organism: Protopterus annectens (assembly GCF_019279795.1). Taxonomy (NCBI): domain Eukaryota; kingdom Metazoa; phylum Chordata; order Ceratodontiformes; family Protopteridae; genus Protopterus; species Protopterus annectens. The sequence continues at coordinate 1,775,326,593 of NC_056725.1, read as the reverse complement.
GTACGCAAAACTACTCCAACCACAGGCCAACACCAATACACATCTACCAGAAATTTTACTAAGTTCCAATCATCCATATTTAATGAAACCTTAGCTAAAGTAAACTGGAAACCTCTCAAATCCCTACCACTTAATGAGGCTGTTGAATTCTTTAACTCAACATTTCTAGACATCTTAAATAGGCAAGCACCCACCCGCCAAAAACGAATAAAACATAACCATGCATGCTGGCTCTCAAAATCCACCAAAGAAGTTATGTCCACAAGGGATAAAATCTGGAAATCATGGCAGAAAAACAAAGACCCCTCAACTCTACTACATTACAAGCAACTCCGTAACCAGGCAAAACGTCTAATAACCACTGATAAAAAATACCACTACTTCCACCTACAAAGCCAACATAAAAATAATCCCCAAAAATTCTGGTCTTCCATCAGCCAACTATTACACCCAGGCTCTCAAAGCAATCCATCCCCTGACCCACAAGAAACTCCCACTGAACTTGCTACCCTGTTCAATTCCTACTTCATTGACACCATATCTAACCTAACCACCACCTTTCCTACAGTTAACAGCACCACCACCAAGACAGCTGATGACCAAATCATCCCAGAAAACAAGTCTACCCTTAACCCTAACCTAAAATTCTCCCCCATACCCACCAGCACAATAAAAAAACTTTTACTTAAGCTAAAACCCTGTACTCTGGCCCCTGACAATCTACCCCCACACTTCCTGCAGCTAGCAGCAAACTCTATAGCTTATCCCATCAGCATACTCATTAACAGATCAATTAAAGAATCCCTTGTCCCAGACATCTAGAAAAAGCATTCATTCTTCCCTTACACAAAGGTGGCACCAACACAGACACCACAAACTTTCAACCCATAGCAATTCTCTCACCCCTCTCTAAAATACTGGAAAAATGCATACACGCCCAACTCCTCAACCACCTGCATGAAAATCAAATTTTATCACCTACTTAGCATGGTTTCAGACAAGGACACAGCACCACTACCACCCTCCTATCCTTCCTTGATACAGTTAACCGGGCATGGGATTCTGGTAAAATAATTGCTTCACTTTTCCTCTCCAAAGCTTTTGATACTATTTCCCACACTATCCTACTCTCTAAACTATCCACCCTCCACATTTCTCCCCATACCCTACAATGGTACAACAGCTATCTCTCCAATAGGCAGCAATCCACCAAATGACAACAGTCTTACTCTCCCTTCCTCAGTACATCCACAGGGGTACCCCAAGGCTCCATACTTGGCCCTCTCTTATTTAGCATCTTTATTAACAACTTTCACACCACTCTCCCACAATGCTCAGTAATCCAGTATGCTGATGACTCTACAATAATATGCACTGCAAATTCCAGCAAATTACCCAGAATGCCCTCACATCTACTGAATCTTGGATGCTTAATCATCTTGCCCTAAATTAAAAAAAAAACTAAACTAGTAATTTTTACTCCTAGGAAAACCACTCCATTTGATAAAAAACTCTTCACTATAGAAGTTGTCCCACACACTAAATTACTAGGCATTATTATAGATGAAAACCTTAACTTTGACCTACACATAAACAATAACATCAAAAAAAACACACCAAAAGCTTGATATGCTCTACAGGCACCAACACTTTCTTAGCATCTCTACTAGACAAACCCTTGCAACTACCTTTTTATTACCCTCTCTCCTTTATGGTGCCCCTCTCCTCACTAGTATCTGAAATTCTACAAAATCCAAACTTGCTGTGTGTTACAACAGAATAGCAACATTTGCCACCAAGGCCACATTTTCATCCCACCATTGTAAGTCACTGAAACAATTAGGGTGGCTGGAACTCCCCCACCATCTCTCATTTACCCAACTAACTACTGTGCACAAAATAATCTACAGACTGTCCTGCTCTCTCAACTCTACTTGCCAAATACCATTCCAGCAGGCATCTAAGATCTGAAAATCATCTACTTCTAAAAGTAGATAAGCCCACCTTACCTGCTGGTCAACTCCTCTATGCCTTCACCGTCGCCAAACTATGGAACTCACTTCTGCCTTCTATAAGAAACACAGGCAGCACCACCACCTTCAAACAAATGCTGAAAAATCATCTCAACTCTTCCTGGCTATGTTCCTGCTCTATAACCTAACCTCTTCACTCTCCTTATATGATTACTAAACTCCTATGTCTTTTGCTACTAGTGGCTGATGATATTTTCTCCATATTTATTTTTATCTTCACTTGTTGATTCTGGTATAATAATACTAATAATCTCTGTTTATACCAATCTGATTGAATTCTGTATATTTTCTGTATATATTGCTGTAATCAAACAAACTAGATTCCTGCTTTTATGCATATATTCTGTATATGTTACTATATTTACTATCTGTAACACTGTTTCTGCTTCTGTACTAATTAATGTTTATATTTTTTCTGTATCTCGTTGGAGCTTTTCTCCCTGGGCCTCCACTGAAAATGGGCTCTCTTAGGCCCAGTGGACTGATCCCGGTAAACAAATGCAATAAATAATAAATAAATAAATATAAAAAACATGTATTTTTTCTACTGCAGCTTTTAGAAGTGATTACATTCTTAATGTTCTTAATAATGTCCGTTTTTACATTGGGTGGCTGTGTCATGTGGGTTTTTGATTAATTACTATATAATAATGTCTTAACTCATTTATTATTAACACTGAAGAAGGGACATTCCCGAAAGCTTTGTTTGTTGTTGAATAAAGTGAGTGTTTTTCTACCTGTTCGATATATTTTTGTATTTTTTGTTGTACCCATTATGTGGAGGCAAATCTATGCAAGGTAAAGGCACTTTTCACCAAGGCCTTTTTCTCATCTGTGATTTTTGGTAAGGAGTGGATTTAAAGTATTCTAGAAGCATCAACTTGGTCCTCTGTCTTTACTGTCAAGAAGCACCACAAACTTGATGCTTTTTCTAGACCCAGTGCAGGCTTTGTAAGGACCATTCACCAGGTGCTCCTTGACCCTTGTCCTCCCGTATTCCAGGTCTGGTAAACTTTGGGAATCTGCCAGTAAGGCTGTGTGTTTGTTGAATATAGTATGGTTGTGCAAGTTCCATTTACCTGTAACAGTAGATGTTCATTGAACACACTGCCTTGCTAGCAGTACCCTCCCACAATCCCCATTTTTGTTGGGTGTATATAGTTGGTTGTAGGAGGTGCTGCTAAATTTAGTTCAGTAGCCTTTTTTGATGTGTTTGTGTGTGGGGGGGGGGTCATTTGTTATGGAATAGCAGATGTTCAAAATGCTTGTTTCATCATCTTTTCCTGTCTATGAATGTGAAGGGCTGTCCTGGTCCAACTGCAAGGTGAATGGTTCTTCACCCTCACAGATTGGCAGTGGGAAGAGTTCTGAGCTTTGACAGACTGCCAAATTACTTGAATTTAACCAATAATTTTGTATATTTTTGAGGGCACTTATTTGCAGAAATCTGGAGTAGCCATGGGTTCACCATGTGATGCTGTTATTTCCCAACATGGTGATGGTGTTTTGGGAGCACCACATCCTTTTTAATAGTGAATTTAAGAACAATTTTCATTTATACATCAGATACCTTGATATATTTATATTATGGAATGGCAAAGTTGAACAGATAACTGATTTTATTTTTTACATTAACACCACATATTTGTGAAATTTACTTATGAAACCAACAATGAAAATATAGCATATCTTGATGTGTCATTGAGTAAGGATAACATCAATGGCAGGTACACCTATAGAATTTTTAGGAAAGCAACCTATTCTAACAGTTTTCTGCATTGCAGTAATGCCCATCCTATGTATCAGAAGCATTCAATTGTAAAAAGACAACTGGTTAGAGCTTCTAGAATTAAGACCAGAACCTCCCATCACAAAGTTTTATAAAATGTCCCACTAAGTAATGGAAGGCAGCTAAGCATTCCATAAATGTAGGCTAGCTTCTGCGGCCAAGGGTCTGTCCTGTCAAGCTAGATTACAAAACTAAGGAATAATTCACATCATTGCTTTATAAACACATCTGTAATGGCTCATCCAATACCCATCCTAAAGGCATTACCAATATACTTGCAAATCAGTTTGCTACAGATTTCTTCTGATGCCATCATCCCCACTCCAAATCTCCCACACACACACACATCCTTAAAGCACTCTCCAAAAACACATTCATGTTCTGACAATATGCCAGGTAGTCATTGTCAGGCAGGCTCTTGCTGATCCTCTCTTTAAGTTGTTCAACCCAAACCTGAATAATGGGACACTGTAGTAGTGGTACTACTCCATAAGGGTAGGCCACCACTGAATCTGGTACCTACAGACCCAGCTTTACTAGTTTTGCCTGTAACACTATGGAATGCATCACTGACCTCATAAACCAGTACACTGAAAATTTTATCAGGCTTGACCTGCAACAGTACAGATTTGTTAAGGGTGGATTGTGCCTGTTAAATCTTGTTTGCCTTTTTGAAAAGGTCTCGCACATGACAGTGATCACACTGTTCATGCTGTCCATTTGGATGTGGTAAAGGCTTCTAACACTGTGCCAAACATTGATCCCTATATGTTAAGGTGGACTGTAAACTACCTTGTGGACAGAGCACATGTTGGAGTTGGTGATGTCTCCTGAATTAGAGGTGGCTAGTGCCACCACCAGGGTTCCATACTAGGCCCCCTTCTTTTTGGCATTTATTTCTCTCTGATCAAAACATTGGCAAGGATTTCTGGTTAAGTTCATTGATAACTGTAGGGTGTAATTAAAAATCAAACAGTACCTTTCAAAAAGAACACACATGCCTGTTTCACCAAAAAAGGGTTCAAATTAAAAGTCAAGAAGTGCAGTATCATTTCCTTCAGAAAACAAATTCATACCACCTACTACATCAATGACACCCCACTCTTAAAAGAGTGTGAACAGGGATTTGGGTACTGGGGATAATGGATCTCTCTCTTGATCATCACATAGCAACTGCAGTCAGAAAATACTCCCTACATCTCACAATCGCCAATGTTTCCTCCATTCAGTCCCACCCTCCATATGAGTCAGAGGGGCTCTAAACTGGCCTGGTCAACCCAACTGACATGGCTGAAGAGAGCTGACTATAGAAATCTGCACAGTCTCCACTCAGAAGAGCTGCAACTCAGTCTTCTCCTTGGGGTAGGCTCAGTGCTTACAGACTTCAGCTTAAGTTAAGAAAGTCCTCCTAGAGAAATATAAACATCTTAATGGGGGGGCTGAATATGTTTAATAAGAGAGAAAATCCCTTTTAGCAACTTTTTCAGAGAAAAATGCTTGTCCACATCATTGGTTTACAATCCTATCTTGCCAGTTGTTGAATTCAGTTATCTTTTCCTTGAACCTAGGCAACATTCTTGGTGACGGGGACAATATCACTCAAAAGTCCAGTGTCTTATCCTTGACTGAAGCATGTGGAGAAAATTGTTTTCCAGTCTTCTTTCTGACTAAGCTAACAGAAACCCTTTCAAGAGATTTTTCTCCTTTCTGGTAAAATTAATTACTCAGCATTATTGTAGACATCACATTCTGCACTATAATGGTCCACCAGCAGGTGTATAACGCATAGGTCATGTGTGCCCTGGGTGGGATCTTATCCCCTCGCTGAGTTTTTACAGAAGTCTAAGGCCTTGCCCACCCTATAAGGTAACAACTCCTTTACCACAAAGCAGGCCCTTCTTAAAACTTAGCCTCCGAACACTGTGCCTAGTTTACATAAGTCACTCAACAAAAAGAGGGAAGATAAACTTAGTAGCCTACTTACACTGCCCATGGAAGAAGGGAAGATGACAAAAAATAACTGCAATAGCTACCACAACTAGCATCTGGAGGAACTGTTTTAATAGAAAAACAGAAATCAGGTACATAAACAGAAAACAGAGTATTCTAAGTAATGAAGATGAATTAAGGAATCTCCTGAACCAAAATAGTAGAATATGAAATGTAGAGAAGTGAGGTGCATGGAATGGTATTGTGGGAGTTGGAGGAGAAGCTCAAGCTTTAGGATATCCTATCAAGTTGAATTGGTATTGAATGTAGCAACAAGTCTTATCTTCTTGAAGTGAAGTGACTAGATCATGTAAGATATTTACTAGCCAAACACTGCTGCATCCCCAAAACAGTGCAGCTATTAGGCTAAACAGCAGTTCTAAAATATTCCCACCTTTATGTGGCACATTTTGCCAAAAAGCAGAGTTTCCCTTTTCATCAGTTGGATAAATGCAATAGAGCACCTTCAAATTTAATAATTATGTGCATGTTATAATATTGAATCATGATTATCCATGTTTGTCCACTTCACTGGATGGGACTGGTCCACCACTAGGTATCTCACACTATTTAAGCTCATACCCTACACCTTCTATACTGCCCCACTGCACCCCATTTCCTCAGACTGAGTTTTCCCACCCAACCTTCCATAAAAGAAACCCTCCTAAACCAGGGAGGCAGGAATAATCTTAGGCAGGGACATGGAGATGGCCTTAGTGAGATGATGTCTATCAGGAGATGAGGTGAAAATTTGGAAGGGGGTGGGTGCAAGGATTAGTGAAATGATTAGACATGGATAATTAAGATCCAATGAAAGTGCAGACCTATCATATCATAGGTTATCCATGTCTGTCCACTTCAGTGGCTGGGACAATGCCCCCTGCTAATGTCTTGGGTGACATCATAGCAGAATACCATGCAATATGATGATCCTGAAAGACCGAGACTAGGTACAACATCCAGCTTGTAATGTTAACAGAATGTATAGATGCCCTGGTGGCTACTGCACAAACATGAAAAATGAACAATATTGACACCATTTTAGTTGCAAACATTATGCATAACAGCCACCATTGAAACAACTGTAGTTGCAAACATTATGCATCACTTATAATCTATCCACTCATTTTCAGTTAAGCATTATATACTCGGTGACCGCCCTTTCCACTTTCTGTTGCCTGAGTCATTGTGCTAAAAGTTTTTGTGCTCTAGAATTATCAAAAAAACAGTTGCTTAACAGCAATCTTTCTAAACTCATGCATATTATCGAGGTAATCCCTTATTTTCTGTGTAGTATTCTGCAGTTGCTCCTTTTCTAGTTCTGAGAGACTCCCCCTATTTTGCAATACTTCAACATTTGTCAGTCCTGCTAAATAAGTACTTCTCCCTTTCCTTTATTTCCACCCTGATTTTAAACTCCACTTTAATTTTATCCCACTCCCTAGCTAAATTTTCAAAAGAAATTTCCATCTTCTCTAAGAGTCCCTGAATTATTTCCAAAACCCATTCCTTAAATTCCTCTCTTTTCAAAAGAGAAAGCTGAGAAAGCACCAGTCTCTCATTTTTACTTCATTACCTTGCAATTTTTATTTTAGTTATTATTGGCACATGATCTGAAATAGTTATTGTGTGTGTTTCAAGACCTTCATTTAAATGCACATGTTCCTGTGAGATATAAATTCTATCTAGCCTAGCCAGTTTTTTTTTTTGTCTTGGAGAATAGTATGCAAATGTACTCCAAAATCTCCCATGCCTAACATCTGTATAGATTTCTTTAAATTCTACCCTCCTTTGTTATGTTTCCCCTTCTAGGCCACCCAGAGCCATCTTCACTGTTGCAAACCAAATTCCAGTCCCCACCTATAAGTAATATTCCTTGCTGAAAGTCGATTATTTCTCCCAGAATTTTATTAAGCTCCATTATAGCAGCTCTAGGTGGAATATAAATGCATGCCAGTGCAATCCTCCTCTCTTCCCACTAGCCCCTTTAGTAGTATATATCTTCCATTATTGACATTTTTCCTCTCTACTATCACTATTGGAGCTCCTCTTGCAATTAATAATATAAGTACTCTTCTTTTCCTTTGCCCCAGATATTCTGCTGAATAACCATCTGGAACGCCTTTTTTTTCAAGTTCACATGTTCACATCTTTCCAGGTGTGTGGCCTGTAGCATAGCTATTTGCACTCTACATTTTTAATACAGTTCACTACTCTTTCTTTTTGGTATTTATCTGTAAGATGATTCAGATTGAAAGACATTACAGAAAGCATAATTTTCTTATATAATTATTAACACCTTTTATGTACAACTGCTTTTTTGTTAAATGTCTAGTTCCAACTTTTATGTTGCATGCATATATTGCATGGCAGGTTGGTCTTTCATACAGTTGTTCCTTGTCATAACCATTTGAGCCTCTATCACATCTTACACCTTTTGTTTTATTGAAAGCCCTCAAACAATAAAAACAACCCCCTCCTAATGCCCCTTAAAACACATTAGCTTAATAATAACACACAAAACAATATACATCTTGAAATAATCAAGTTTTCACTTCCTATGAAGAATAAAAGCTCTAAACTGATAGCCACACAGACAGGCAAGAGTTAACCAAAAAGAAAGGTTAGACATGCTAGGATGCATGGTACAGCCAGTGCTTTTAGTAAGTGTTATCTGGTTTTGTCTTATCTTTATAGCACTGCCAGATGAGAAAACACTTGAATGCTTTCAGTAAACATCTTCAAGCCATTTCTCTTTATCAGATTGTCTTCTAGTGACATGAAAACCAGACACAAAACTGCTAAGGATACCTTGTTTACCAGAAAAAAAGCCTTTTAATATTCAATATTCTTTTTCATTTACATACTTTGTAATAAACTTGTTACTGGACAAAGCTTAAGGCCTTAGCCCAGTCATTTCTCTATGCAAGCATGGGGAAACGCACCCTGAATTTTATTTTGTTATGCTTTCTTAAACAGACCTTTCCTCTCCCTATTTTTTTTTTACACTGCAGTACCTACATTTCTTAAAACTGAACAAGGAAAGATAGAAGGGAGAAAAAGAAAAGCACCTGTTTATATTAATATCCCAGTTACATTAAAAAAATGAGAAAACTTTACTTCATAGCTTATAAAGTCATGCAACATATAAATAGTACCATTAAGAAAAAAAAAGAAATTTGTTTTACTTACAGTTAAATTTCTCCCTCCTCTTCTCCTATCTGAAGTAATTTTTCAAATATTAATGACATGAAGTAGGGCATATGCTTGAGAGTACTCTAAAAGTTTAACAAAGTCCACAAAAATCCAATATTTCAAAATCCTCTTGTTTTTCCAAGTATTGCAAGTATAATTATTGCTATTTAATCCCACATTTGTCAGTTTCCAAGTTACTGATTTTATTCTCTGAACATTAATAACACGAAGCAGGGCATATGCTTTAAAGTCCCCTACAAGTTTAACAAAGTCCTTGGAAGTCCAATATTTTCAGATTTTCTTGTTCTCTCATATTTCACAAATATAATAATTGTTTTATCATCACACATTTGTCAATTTCTAAGTTACTAGCTTTAATCCTGTTTATCTTCATCTACCAAATATTGTGTCTTTCATTTCCAAATGATTCTCAATTCTTCTAGCTGACTCATGTTTTCTTACTTTTCTCAGGCATTTTCCTTTGAAACAGTGGAAAAGATTTCACAGGCTCATTCTCTCTGTAGTCATTATCACCAGAAGAACATGAAGTAGAACTTCCTTCTGTTTCACTGCTCACCCTTTGTTGGACAAACTTTTGTATTTCCTCCTTAGCATGTACTGCATCAAAAATGATTTTGTCCCCCCAGGGAAAAACACAAAGATGTCTTGTCTATGTACAGCAGTTTGAGCATTATGCCTGCTTCTTGATAGTCTCGAAATAATGGAATATATTTATATCTCTTCTGTCTGGTGTACCATGAGTAGTCATTCTCCAGAAACAATCTGCTGTCTCTGACTTTTATCACTTTGTCCTTCTGCCACAGATTTGCCAGCATCAACTCCTTCTATTGATAAGACTGCATCTTTACTATTAAAGGTCTAGGTTGTTTTGTAGTAACCAAATTTGGAGCATACACATGATGTGCCCTTTCAGTTAACAGTTCCTGTTGTGGAATACCAGTCCAGTTGCTTATTTGTGCTTTCATGAAATTAATACAGTCTGTTACTTCCTGCTTCTCTGGTACAGCAGAAAATCTCAGGTTTTCCGTACGTGCTCTGACCTCCAATACTATTATTTCTATAAACATCTCTTCTTGTGCAGTCTCATATTCAGCCAGCCTTTTCTTCATTTCATTCTCTGAGTTTTGCAGTTCTGTCACCTTATCTGAATATCTCTTTAAAGCTTCTTCCATTTTTTCCAGCTTTTTATTGTTTGTGTTTATACACTCCATTAGTGTTTCATTTATTTTAACCAGGTCTGTGTGCAGCTGCTTTACACTTTCCTTTAGGTTACTGGAAGTCATGTCTGGAACATGTCCTGCTTTTTGCTGAACAGCTGCAATATTTATCCCAGTTAGTGTTTTTTCCTCATCTTTTGTAGCCAATTTCCCCCAGGTCCTTTATATTTCTTTTTTCCAGGCATTCAGGCAGTAGACTTACTAACCAGTTGTGGAAATGTACCCAGAAATCTAGGTCCACTGGCTTTCTCTGATAAGTTTCTGTTTTCAGACTGTCAGATGTAAGCTGTTACTCAATGTGCAGACATCTTGGAAATCTCTTGAGTAGGTTGTCTTGAGACTTCTTTTGCAGCCCTCTTTTTAGTGAGACATCTGAGATAGGATGGAAGGACAGTTTTGGAAAGGTGAAAAAGGAATGTAATAGTCACTAGATACTACCCCCTGACTGATTTGTCCTGCTTAATCTACAGAGCCCAGTACAGGAAAAAAATACCTCATCTGTTCCAGAGTGGAACAGATTGACAAGATCCTAGGGATTCTGCCGTTTCCTTCACTAGAAGGGACTGTGGAAGCCCTGATTCTTTGCTGTACCTCTGCCTCTTGGATGACATCCACTGAAGGATCCCTGCACCTTCAATGGGAGCTCCCCTCCTAAAACTCCTCAAAAGACTGTATGGGAACTTTCTGAATCACAAGTTCTTGGATCCCTACTGATTTCTTGAAAAGAACCTCTAGGGATCTATGAATTTACCTAGCCTCAGTGAACATTCACACCTAACACCTGAAGAGTTCCTGCCTGGCCAGCTTTTGCCTAAGATAATATTCTGAAAATTTAGTTTTTTAACCTACCTGTAAAGAAATGTATGTGTCACAAAAAAGTTAAAATCTAAAAGTTATTCAGTGCACACTCCTCTTCTCAGTGATCAGATTAATGTCAGCCAGAGGTTACAGTAATTTTATATTTAGTAATTAAATGAAATACTGGGCGATGGAGAGAGGTAGTGGTTAGCATTGTGGCCTCACAGCAAGAGGTTCTCTGGTTTAATTATTGGCTGGGATGCCTGCTGTGCGGAGTCTACACGTCTTACCTGCGTTTGCTTTGGTTTACTCTGGGTGCTCTGGTTTCTTCCCACATTTCAAAGACATGCATCTGGAGTGTTTCTCCCCAGGCTTCCACTGAAAATGGTCTCTGCCCCAGTTGGACTTTCCTGGTAAACAAATGTTAAATAAATACATTTGCTTATTACAGTTATGCAAACAAGTATTAATCTTTCTGTGACCTTAGTAAACGAACAACTATCAGTGTGATTTTTATTAACGCAGAAACGATCTCCATTTAGCTGTGTACCAGGTTTGTAGATGCCACTCTTTTTGAGACATTTGCATAGTTATGATTTGTATGCATATTTTCATATTTAATAGACAAATATAAATGTCTGCAAAGCAGTGCTAGTTAAACACCAACTATCAGTGCAAAGCTTTTACAGCAATGTGTGTGCTTTAATTTGATACCATGGAGTACCATATAAACATCTTCTGTTACAAGTTATTAATATATAACATACTAATCATATTTCTGGAACATAGCTCACATTTCTTTCATTAATGATTACCCCATTTGTCTTGGGAGCCATTCATAAGTTGTCTGTTGACTGGACATGTGAAATGTTCTAAAACATATCCAGGTAGACAATGCTGGAGTTCTCTACAGAAATATTTAATTAAATACGCATATTGTATTACTAAACAAGTATAAATATCTTCAGATCAGTAGCAGGCAGATAGCAGGTATCAGCTGTAGCTGATTTTATTTACTCTAGATTTACAGTCACAGTCTAGGTCCACATAAAAGCTAAACTATTTGAACAACAGATACTGACTTAACTCACACACACCTACAATGCAGATTGTTGTAGGACTGCTTTGTCTTAATCAAGCCTGCAGTTTATTTTAGTGTAACTATAATTCCAGTACTGAATTTGTGGTATGTAATGGTTTCAATTTTAGAAAATTATCTTATCTGAACAAGTGAGACAGAAAAGCTGCTCTACTTGTTTGAGTTAAGATTTTTGCCACATTTACATTTTATTACACTGAACTTCAAGCAATTGCTGTCTATCCTGAGAGTAACGTGCAGCAGTGTGCAATCAGTAGTTCATATTTCAAGTAGACCAATAGGGAGTTTGCTGAAACCATTTGCTAACATAAACAATTTATACTTCATAGAACTGGAATGTTGTGTATCCATGTATATGCTGCATCTGCAACACCCCTGTGGCATAGAGGGATGAAGCCCTGACTATGACTCTGGTAACACCTGTTAGATTAATGGCACCAGAGCTAGAGGGGCCAAAGCAAAGGTGAATAGGAGTAAGTGGCCAGTAGTGGCTTGCCCATCCTGGGGGTTCAGCCCACTACATTAGCAACATTTACTGTAGTGTGGATAATTACTTACAAAATAAGCTAAGAAGGCTCATGCTGCATCGCTGGGGTGTGCTGTTGCATTAGGAGAAGTATGGTAGCATGTCTATCTCTTCCTGACCAGCAAACATTGCTTGCTTGCAAACCACCTACAGGGAAGAGGTTACGGGGTTAGTGAAGAAACTTGAAACTGTCGGCTTGACTGGACCTTTCCCTACTATCAGATTTTTGGTTCCTATGGGAACAAGTAAGCTGATGTGGCATAATATTCCCACCTATTCTGGGGATACCTGTCTCTTGCTGTTTTGAACTAACAAATTAGACAATGGGGTGAAGGGGACAACTGCCCCAGGTGCTAGATGTTGGGAGACGTGATCAGCAAATGTTGATCTGTTGATAGTGCAGCACTGGCATTTATTTCCATATCAGTATATCCGAATGTTGGTACAGAAAAAATACCAATCCTGCTTTTGTGATCAGGACTAAAGCACTTGCCTCTGTGCTTTGTGTGTGGTCTTAGTTGAAAGGAGCCTCATCCTGGAGTAGAACTGGGAGCTAGACAAACCAGCTATGGCTCTGTAGGTAATGTAGCCATGTGGGCTGGATAAATCCTGCAGGAAAAGATTAAAAATCTTCTTAACATTCAGATTTTACATTAACATAGCAGACATAATCTGTACAGACTACAATACTTCACAGCTCACCAAGTTATTGTTTTTTTAATAAGCTAAGTTTGCTTATTACCCACCTGCTGTCCTTTTAGCCATATGACAGATTAATGTGTGAATGCAGTAGTGAGGAAAAGGAATTTAACAACTGTTAGGATACAAATTGATCAGTCAGTGCATAGCCAGTCAAGCAATGAGTCCCATTTTGAAAGTTTGGTGCAGTTGTTTCATTAGCCGGTTAAAAGAATTGGCACTTAAGGCATCTGATCCATCCCTAACTTCATGGTTCCCAATGTAAGTTATTCACCCATTAAAAACGGAGTGTGCCATGGTTAGCTTCATTAAGTAGAGGGATAAAACCTGGACTATGCTTCAGTGAAATAGTTTGGTTAGTTTTATAATTTGGAGAAGCTGGTGTGGGGATGGTGGGTGTGAAATGATTGGGGTACTCATCCGCCTCCTAGCGTAGGTTTTGTTGATCCATTGGAGAGGGCTGTGATGGTCTAGGCATGCACAGAAGTATGAAGCACCGTATCTGGGAACAACAGCATGAAAGCACTCATGCATTGTACTTGCAGGTCATCTATGGACATCACAACTGTGTCTTGGAAGGGTGAGAGAGGTAAAGGACTGTGTAGCAAAACCTGTGAAACACCATGGATGGGTGGCCTTCCCTTGGTGCTTGACTCATGGCTTCAAGGAGAACAGTGAAGAGAGCAAGTGTGGTGACAGGTTGGTGACTAGAGTGAGTTCACGGGAACTAAATGTGCTAGTTTAAGTGATGTATACTTTGTAGTGATAATGTGCTGCATTTAAGGGGGGGTGATGGAGTGCTAGTTTAAGTGATGTATACTTTGTAGTGATAATGTGCTGCATTTAAGGGGGGTGATGGAGTGCTAGTTTAAGTGATGTATACTTTGTAGTGATAATGTGCTGCATTTAAGGGGGGTGATGGAGTGCTAGTTTAAGTGATGTATACTTTGTAGTGATAATGTGCTGCATTTAAGGGGGGGTGATGGAGTGCTAGTTTAAGTGATGTATACTTTGTAGTGATAATGTGCTGCATTTAAGGGGTGATGGAGTGCTAGTTTAAGTGATGTATACTTTGTAGTGATAATGTGCTGCATTTAAGGGGTGATGGAGTGCTAGTTTAAGTGATGTATACTTTGTAGTGATAATGTGCTGCATTTAAGGGGTGATGGAGTGCTAGTTTAAGTGATGTATACTTTGTAGTGATAATGTGCTGCATTTAAGGGGGGGTGATGGAGTGCTAGTTTAAGTGATGTATACTTTGTAGTGATAATGTGCTGCATTTAAGGGGGATGATGGAGTGCTAGTTTAAGTGATGTATACTTTGTAGTGATAATGTGCTGCATTTAAGGGGGGGTGATGGAGTGCTAGTTTAAGTGATGTATACTTTGTAGTGATAATGTGCTGCATTTAAGGGGGGTGATGGAGTGCTAGTTTAAGTGATGTATACTTTGTAGTGATAATGTGCTGCATTTAAGGGGGGGTGATGGAGTGCTAGTTTAAGTGATGTATACTTTGTAGTGATAATGTGCTGCATTTAAGGGGGGATGATGGAGTGCTAGTTTAAGTGATGTATACTTTGTAGTGATAATGTGCTGCATTTAAGGGGGGGTGATGGAGTGCTAGTTTAAGTGATGTATACTTTGTAGTGATAATGTGCTGCATTTAAGGGGGGGTGATGGAGTGCTAGTTTAAGTGATGTATACTTTGTAGTGATAATGTGCTGCATTTAAGGGGGGGTGATGGAGTGCTAGTTTAAGTGATGTATACTTTGTAGTGATAATGTGCTGCATTTAAGGGGGGGTGATGGAGTGCTAGTTTAAGTGATGTATACTTTGTAGTGATAATGTGCTGCATTTAAGGGGGATGATGGAGTGCTAGTTTAAGTGATGTATACTTTGTAGTGATAATGTGCTGCATTTAAGGGGGGGTGATGGAGTGCTAGTTTAAGTGATGTATACTTTGTAGTGATAATGTGCTGCATTTAAGGGGTGATGGAGTGCTAGTTTAAGTGATGTATACTTTGTAGTGATAATGTGCTGCATTTAAGGGGGGGTGATGGAGTGCTAGTTTAAGTGATGTATACTTTGTAGTGATAATGTGCTGCATTTAAGGGGGGGTGATGGAGTGCTAGTTTAAGTGATGTATACTTTGTAGTGATAATGTGCTGCATTTAAGGGGTGATGGAGTGCTAGTTTAAGTGTTGTATTCTTTGTAGTGATAATGTGCTGCATTTAAGGGGGGGTGATGGAGTGCTAGTTTAAGTGATGTATACTTTGTAGTGATAATGTGCTGCATTTAAGGGGTGATGGAGTGCTAGTTTAAGTGATGTATACTTTGTAGTGATAATGTGCTGCATTTAAGGGGGGGTGATGGAGTGCTAGTTTAAGTGATGTATACTTTGTAGTGATAATGTGCTGCATTTAAGGGGTTATGGAGTGCTAGTTTAAGTGATGTATACTTTGTAGTGATAATGTGCTGCATTTAAGGGGGGGTGATGGAGTGCTAGTTTAAGTGATGTATACTTTGTAGTGATAATGTGCTGCATTTAAGGGGGGGTGATGGAGTGCTAGTTTAAGTGATGTATACTTTGTAGTGATAATGTGCTGCATTTAAGGGGGGATGATGGAGTGCTAGTTTAAGTGATGTATACTTTGTAGTGATAATGTGCTGCATTTAAGGGGATGATGGAGTGCTAGTTTAAGTGATGTATACTTTGTAGTGATAATGTGCTGCATTTAAGGGGGGGTGATGGAGTGCTAGTTTAAGTGATGTATACTTTGTAGTGAAAATGTGCTGCATTTAAGGGGGATGATGGAGTGCTAGTTTAAGTGAAACTGTGCTGCATTTCAGGGGATGATGGAGGCATTCTTGTTTTCAGAGAAGACATTCACATGCATTTAAGTCATGGCTACTTCTGTTGGGAGAATAGCCAATAGGTCAAGAGGGGAGCTTTCCTTCCCAGTAACAGACATCCTTCAACTCTGAAATCTTTGATTTTGATTGCTATTCTTCAGCAGAACATGAACCCGAGCTTTAGCTAGGGTTCAGTAATACCCAAGGTATCTAAGTCAAGGACTTGAACTCTAGGCTTCAAACATGACATATGCCTGACACTGTATTAACATTTACAGGGGGATTTTTTCCCAGCAGCCTGATTTTAAGTGATTTCAAATTGCCATGATGAGCAGAGTTGCAGCAAGGTAACTGTAGAGGAAGAAGAGTGCCTGGTTTTACACAGGCTGATTGCAGACATGCACCTAGCCATGTAATACAGGTGATAGTGTTAATGATTGCAGACATGCACCTAGCCATGTAATACAGGTGATAGTGTTAATGATTGCAGACATGCACCTAGCCATGTAATACAGGTGATAGTGTTAATGATTGCAGACATGCACCTAGCCATGTAATACAGGTGATAGTGTTAAAAGCAGAGTATTACAGATATTGTGCTTGCAGGCAGACTAACGTTTGGGATTAAACCTAAAACATCCTAACCTGCTAAGTCTAGTTTTATTTCTTTGAGCATTTCAAAAATGCCCTTAATTAAAAACTGATGCCGTAAGGGTTGGTCAGTGTGGGTAAGATGGATTTGTATGGGGAATGTGCTCACCTTTTGCCAGGAGACTCTTGCCTTCTAGTAACAGATAAAGAAACCCAGCAGCAGACTTTTTCTGTTACAGGACAAGCTGACTTAATCTGCAAATATTCAAGGAAAGCAGAAAAGGTGACGATAGCTTAACTTCCAAACACATCAGATCTGCCAAAGTGAAGTTATTACATAAATGTATGCTCTGTTCTAGCAACTGTAGGAAAAACTAAGTGCAAGGCATGCAGAAATTACATTTCAAAGCACTATTTTACTTTGCTTTAGGAGAAATGTCAATGACTGGTAAAGTGTACAGCTATGGGGAAAAAGTGCATTATGCACAGGAAAGGCAGGCTGGGGTAACTTCTAATGAAAAATGAAGTCATACATTGGCCACTAATTGGGTAGTAATATGTTCTTTGTTAATCAGTGCTGCAGTATCCTTAGCTATATGGCTTGCTTCCTTCCAAGGATACGGCAGCCAGCTAGTCTTCTGAAGCCTTTGGCTTCCTCCACTCATGCGCCCAAGCTGCAGCTGCTGCTAGCTCAGTCTCCTTAGGATGCCAAACCCTTTAGTACTTGCTGTCTTCGAATGCTCCTTCTGGGCTTTATAGGATTGACATTTGGCTCATCTTCCATTGTTAGGCAGATAAGGTTTCTTTGGTGGAGTTCCTATCACTTTTACTATTTTTGAAGTAATTGAGCCAGGTCCCTTTAAAAATACCATTTCCTATCACTTTTACTATTTTTGAAGTGATTGAACCAGGTCCCTTTAAAAATACCATTTCCTGTCACTTTTACTATTTTTGAAGTGATTGAGCCAGGTCCCTTTAAAAATACAATTTCCTATCACTTTTACTATTTTTGAAGTGATTGAGCCAGGTCCCTTTAAAAATACTATCATTATTGCTATTTTTAAAATTATCAGAAACTTTCAATTGGTGGCTGTTTAGCAGTCTTATTATTGCTTATTTATTTGACACTATTTCTAGGGAAAGCTGTACTGCTTTTGCAATTACACGGAAGTATCATTTTTTTAGTGCTTTTCTACACTTTAAGACCATAACTTTTTATCGACTCCTACCAGCAGTGCTTACCAGGTTTCAGACTTCATTGTCCTAACAAGGAGCCTTTGCCAACACAGCAGCAGGTTCAGTTAGTGTCTTAGCTGTTGGTGCCTGACTCTGCAGTGGCCAATACTAATTGCACAGACCATTCACTTTCTGTACTGGAGTCCAATAGTGTAGTCTCTTCAGTCACTATGGACCGGGGGGAGGGGTTAGCCACATCCTGTGCAGCTGTTCAGATCCTTAGTGGACATGGAAGTTTCTATCATGGGAGTTTCAGCAGTCAGTTCATCCCATGTGTAGCTGGTGGTTAGAAACCAGTTCCCAGGATGAGATACTACCCATGAGTTTGTCCCCTTCTAGAAATGGCCCTTGAAAGAAGAATCAAAAAGTTAAACATTTTATCTTTTTCTAACATTTTTCCTGTTGATCAGAAACAGTTATTTCTTTGGCTAAAGGATTATTGCAGGCTTTAAAACCACTTGAAAATGGCCTGAATATTTGTAAAAAAAATATATGTTGGTTCCCTCAATTTATGAGGTTTTCCTCTTAGATGAAGGTGATGGGGATAAGAATAGGACATCATCTACTTTATCTGTCAATATACCAGATTGTGATTCTGAGGAAAGTTTTCTCAAAATCTCCTTCAAAATAATTTTCTTTTTCTGAAACTGTTTCTAAAATGAACAATTTGTTCCAATAGAAGTAAGCTGAAAGTCCATGATCTTTAAGGAAATGTAGTGTGGTTCAAATAGATATTCCTTATCCATCCCATTCCTCAGTTGTCAGCCTTGGAGAATGTTTTTGACGTATTTTATTTATTTATATTTGTTTACCAGGGTAGTTGCATCCACAGACTGGGTGATTAGGATCATGTAAGTGAATAAAACATATTTACAGATGCAAGGATGCACTAAAAACAAATATATATATATATATATATATATATATATATATATATATATATATATATATATATATATATATATATATATATATATATATACACACACACACACACACACACACATATTTACAGATATACAAATATACTACAACATTTAGCTCAAGAGGCAGTTAATGTCGAAACCTGAATGGAAAAATGGAATTATGCTTAATAGAGCTTTATCAATAAGATATATTCTGCAATATGCCTGACAGTCAACCTGCAGTTCCTAAAAAGATTGACACTTTATAAAGTGCCTCAGTCTTACAAATGTTTAATTTTTCATCCTATATCTGGCTGTGCACCTTTCTCCAGTTCTAGTCCAGCTGCTAATAATCTTGTTAATATTAATCCTTCCCCTTTGGAAAAAATAAGAAAGCTTTTGATAGATTTAACAAGAGAATTCATTCATCTACTACCTTAGCCTTCAGAATCCAGAATTATCAGGCACATATGTTGGCTTGTTTTGATTTATTTTTTTTATAAGTAGCTAAATATTATTTAAAATGTAAAAATAAAAAACAATACCGCACAGAAACATGGCTGGTATAAATCAATGTAAGGGAAACAACCACTGTTCATAAAACCTAAAATAAATCTTTAATGGCAAAAGGTTAATGCTTTTGCAATTCACAATTGCTTCATCAAACCATATTGACAACAAAGTCACATACCAATAAATTAACTCTGCAATCAACCAATAAAAACAGTCGAAGTCTCACATTATCATGGTGCGAGTTGTCACATGATGCATCAGAGCTTCTCATTTATATAAACCCCCAATCCACTTCTAAAAGATGCATTCCTAAAAAGCATGAAAAACGATAAATAAACAAAAACAAGCCATCTGTGCGACCATAAAAGGACATAAAACTAGTGATGGAAATCATTGCTCTATGTCATCTCCTCAATTTCCTTGTTTTTAATATGGGTTTTAGGCACACAAAATCATTCAGTCCTGCTCCTTTGTATAATCTAAACCTCAAGATCCAGTTCAATTCTATGCACTCGGTCTCGTTTATTTGATCTCTTCATCAGTGTGCAAGATGTTCCAGTTTTTAGTAATTATGTTCCTTAACTCATTATAGTCACTGCTATAAGTCAAACAGAAACTTAAATCATTATTACATACCCTCCCATTACCCCTAACTGCAGGAGGAGAAGAAAAATACTGCTTCCCAATGGTAGTCTTAGACTGCCTAGCTAAAGAGCAAGCTCCGTCTACCTCAAACTCTCTATAACCCTTGCTCATAAAGTCTGCCCTAATTTGTCAATCCAAATCAAATTCTTCCTAGAAGTTCTCAATTCTGATTAGGAGATTGGTAGGTTAGTGGGATCTAGACCTAGCTTTGGATATAAGAATAAAAAAACACTTAAGCAGAGGTTATGTTATCCCAAAGAACTGGGAATAATGAGATCTGATAGTATTTCAGGCACAAAGAAATGTAATGCATGTTCCTTTTGTGATTACATAAATGAATCGCTAATTTTTGAGCATCCAGATGATGGGAAGATCTATTACATTAAGGCTGATGCTGACTGTAATACAAGGAATTTTGTGTATTTAGCCCACTGCTTGTCATGTAGATCATTTTACATGGGTAAAACTAACAGACGTTTATGATAACACAACAGGGACCATTGTTACTGTGCCCGCAGAGGACTTAACTATATTGCTCTTTCTAAGCATATGAATGAAAGGGGTGAGGGCATAGGTTTATCTTCCAGGTTTTCGAAGTTGTTCATGAAGGTTTGAGGATGGGTGATCTAGTAAACAAGACCAAACACATAGAACTGCGCTGGATCTTGAGGTTTAGATCACACAAAGGGACAGGGTTGAATGATTTTGTGTCCCCAAAACCCATATTAAAAACAAGGAAATTGAGATGACATAGAATAATGAATGTTAAGTTGTCTATCTCGCCTTCATTCTTGCTGGATGGGTTCGGAGCCGACCTCGGCTCCGACTCGGCCACTCTAAAAGCTCGAGAGTTGGTTCCACCGGCTCGAGGCTCCCCTTATATCCCACAATGCTAGGCGAGAGTTACCTCAGATCTCGTTTGCCGCTACAGCTTCGAGGTTGGTTGTTTCTACCGGTTCCTGGTGAGTACTATTTTCTTGTGAAAATTAGTCTTTAAAAACCCCCTTTTAATTTAATATTTTCTTAGTTAGTGTAGATTAGAAAATTTTATTCCCTACCCAAGAAAAAATTTCCATTTCTTTCCCCAAGAACCTTTGGTTCTTCTCTTGGGCCTATAGGCCTTTCCTATCCCTAGGGAGTGTGTGTGTTTAAAGTAGTTTTTTGTAATTTAAATTACTAGTTTTACTACTTTTATTGTATTAATCTAACAGGGTATTACTAGTGTGTTTGTGTGCGTGTTTGTGTACACCTGTTCAGACAAAATGTCTAAAGAAGCAAAGGTCTCCGGATTCAAGAAGTGTGATGCGTGCTGTCAGAAAATGTCTCTGACAGACGCTCACACTTCTTGTGTCTATTGTCTGGGGCCTTTGCACCTGCAGGACTCCTGTGCTGTGTGCCATGGCTTCAGCCCCAGGGTCCTGCAGGAAAGAAAGAATAAATTAATTCTCAGAGGCTTACTCAAGCCAGAGGATTCCCTGTCTGTTTCAACAGGGAAGCCCTCTAAGGCATCTAGGTCTTCGGCTCCGGCAACTGAGCCGAGACCTCAGGTTTCTCAACCTTTGCCTTTATCGGCTCTGGCTGGAGCCGATAAGTCTCAGTCCACAGTTTCGGTGGCTCGGCTCCGGCCGGAGCCGAGGTTATAGAGTTCCGTGTCGGCTCCGACCAGACCTTCGGAGCCGACAACTAGGAAGAGGTCCAGGTCACCATCTCTTGGCTCCGTTCATTCGGCTCCAGGATCTCCCCTGCTGTCTGAACGGAGCCAAAGGTCTCACTCCTCTAGGTCATCGAGGCTGTCGGATCATGACCTTCAGAGGGTAGTGAGTCGACTACTTAAGTCCGAGGCACTGGCCCAGATGCTTCAGAGCCCGACTCATCAGTCGATGCCTGCCCCGGTCCATCAACATTTTCCTCCTTCGACTCTCTTGAGTTCGAGCCGGGTCGTGTCGGAACCGAGACTGTGATTACGTCGGAGCCGATACAATTGTCTTCGGCTCCGTCGTCGGCTCCGTTTTCTTCTTTGGAAGAATCTCGGCGCCGGACTTCCCTCGTCGGCTCCGAGGGGGTGAGTGGCATCGGACCCTTGTCCGACCCCCCTCTCCCTCTCGGGGCTTCGGCGCTGGTGAGTTCGGCTCCGACATCGGCCTCCGAGCCATCACTGTCGGTGCCGACCGAGCTTCTTAGCTCCTCGGAGCGGGGACCTCTGGCTCTGCCTGACAGGGGTGCATTCGAGGTCATGCGGAGTGTGTTAGAGCCTGGCTCTACTCCACAGTCGGCTCCGTCCGCCCCTCCCTCGATGGTGCCTCAGGGTAAGTCGACTCACTCCCTCATCCCGGACCGCAGAGAGCCAGCTCCTCAGGAACCCCCTGTGGGGATTTCATCCTCTTCCGAGGCCTCTCCTGATTTGGCAGAAGAGCCCCCTCGGAAGAGGAAGTGTAAGAGGAAACACATTGACTCACCTGAGTCCATCACGTCAGACACAGATTTGGATGATTCTGAGGGTTCTCCCCGTTCCCCTTCTGAAGATGTCTCATTTGCAGACATTCTGGAGATCCTGAAACAGAGGGGAAATTGGCCAGCCCTCAACCCTACGGAGGACGAATCTGTGTATCTTGAGGCGTTTGGCTCTTGTCCTTCCACCTCCTGGGTGTCCCCCCCCTTCGACCCCCTCATGCAGGTGGTTGCTAAGAAGGCATGGACGGCTCCTGATTCAGTGGACCCCACTCCCAGGAGACCTTCTAAGTTCATAACAGCTCCAGCAGACAAACAATTTCTAACAAAAGGAGTTTCTGTGGATGCTATGGTGGTAGCTGCTGCCACAAAGAAGGAACTAGCTGATCCTTCAGTACCTGTCCATCCACCTAACAAGGAATCTAGGTCCATGGATAGGTACGGGAAGCGGATGTTCTCCTCAGCGACATTTACCATGCGTTCGCTGAACTACCTGTGCCATTTTACTCGTCTTCAGAGAGACTTGATCAAGGAAGCGAGTGAAATGTTAAAGGATCCTACAGCTGCGGGTTTCCAAGAAAAGATGAACACGCAGCTGGCTACCCTTAATTCCATATCCAACTCCTCCATGCGCCTCCTTTCTTACGCGGCTGATGGAGCGAGCAGAGCCGCAGGGACAGGGGTGGCCTTACGTAGGCACGCCTGGATGTGGCTATGCAATTTTGCGGACCCTTTCAAGACGTCTTTCACGAACTCCCCTTTTGATGGATCATCTCTCTTTGGTCCTCAAGTGAAAGAAACCCTGACTAGGTGCGAGTCTGATTGCAAGACCCTTTCTGCCGTCGGAGTCCGTTTTTCGACTCCTTCCAGGCCTTACCCCAAAGGACAGAAGGGTGGAAAGATGTGGTTCCGTAAACAATCTCAAGGGACTTCACCTGACGCACAGAGTCGTTTTCCTACCAAAGGCAGAGGTGGGAATAACAATGGTAGACGTCGCCCTAGGGGCAGGGGGGGTCCGCAGAACCAGGGCAATCGGGAAGCCTTCCCTGACAAGCCCTTTCAGCATCCCTGAGGTGTTGCCCGACTGCCCATCTTCGGAGGCAGTCGGGGGAAGATTGTCACTGTACCCAGAAGCCTGGCTATCCCTGACTCAAGACAAGTGGGTACAGTCCATCATTTCGAAGGCTATTCTATCCCCTTTCTTCGTTTTCCAAATCAGTCAAAAATCCCTTCCAGATGTTCCACCTGCTCAAAGGGATCTAGCAGCTTTGGAAATTTCAAAACTGCTTGCAAAAAGAGCAATTCAGCCAGTACCAGCAGACCAACAAGGATCCGGAATCTACTCAAGGTTCTTTTTAGTTCCAAAGAAAACAGGGGACTGGAGACCGATATTGGATCTCAGTATCTTGAACAAATCAGTCAAGAAAACAAGATTTCGGATGGTCACGCTGCAATCCATCCTTCCCCTTTTGGGCAAAGGAAACTGGATGTGCTCTATAGACCTTCGGGATGCGTGCTATCACATAAAAATGAACAGACGCTCCAGAAGATTCCTCCGCTTCAGGCTGGGAACCAGTCATTTTCAGTTCAGGGCCCTGCCCTTTGGTCTCACCACTGCCCCCCGGGTGTTTACCAAATGCATGGCAGTGGTAGCTTCTCACCTGAGACGACAAGGATTCCAGGTGTTTCCATATTTGGACGACTGGCTCCTCACAGCTCCCACCAAGCATCTCCTTCTGATGGCCAGAGATTATACTTTTCACGTTTGTCAAAAACTGGGTATTTCAATAAATTGCGAAAAGTCTGTTTTGTCGCCTTGTCGTACTATTACCTGCATAGGCGCAAATCTAGATACGATAAACATGTCTGCAAGACTAACACATCAAAGGATATCAGACATTCACAAGTTGGTATCACTCCTTCTCAACAACAACAGAGTCAAAGCCAGGTTAGTTCTAAAGGTGTTGGGAATTATGGCTGCGGCCATACCTCTCCTTCCATTAGCCAGATACCACATGCGGATCCTTCAGTGGATGCTTTTTACTCAATGGTCATACCAGGAACTTCCAATGTCTCACACCATTGTAATCACGCAGGCGTGCAAAAAGCATCTCATGTGGTGGATGTCTTCCCCCCATCTCCTGGCGGGAAGACCTTTTGTTCCACCTCCTCCGGTTGCTACACTGACAACGGATGCCTCCCTGATCGGGTGGGGGGGGCATTATCAGGGCAGGACAGTCCAGGGCACATGGCAACCAAACGAATGCCACTTGCACATAAATGTTCTGGAGATGAGAGCAGTGCTTTTAGCGTTGCAAGCCCTTCAAGACTCTCTTCCCTTGGGAACAATTGCAATCCAGACAGACAATATGTCTGTAGTGTGGTACATCAACAAACAAGGCGGAACCAGATCATATCCCTGTGTCGAGAAGCACTCAGACTGTGGCAATGGGCGATTTCTTCTCAGCGTTTTCTGATAGCAACGCACATCCCCGGAAGTCCAATCATATTGCGGACAAGTTGAGCAGAGCTATTCTCATGCCTCACGAGTGGTCTCTGAAAGACTCTGTAGTGAGAGAAATTTTTCTCAAGTGGGGTCAGCCTTGCTGCGATCTTTTTGCTACTCCCCAAAACAGCAAGTGCAGAGAATATTTCACTCTATTCCCTTTACCAGGCCAACCCAGCAGAGACGCTCTAGTCCAAGTTTGGCCCCGGGGACTTCTGTATGCATTTCCTCCTTTCCCACTGATCTCTCAAGTAATTCAGAAAGCTATTGCTCAGAAGGCCTCATTGATCCTCATTGCTCCTTACTGGCCTCGACAAGTGTGGTTCCCCTTTCTACATCGTTTTCTCTTGGAGCGACCGTGGAATCTGGACCTAGTTCCAGATCTTTTGATCCATCAGTCGGGTCAATTTCATCGCTCCCTCCCCTCTCTGAACCTCACTGCTTGGTTCCTCCAGTTCCAACCTTAGCCAGGCTTCCTCAATTATCTCACTCTGTTAGAGATATATTGATAGCTTCCCATAAATCTTCCACTAGGAAGATTTATTTGAGTAAGTGGAAACGTTTCACATATTGGGCTCAAGGAAAGGACATAGATCCTTTCACCGCTTCCATCCAACTAGTCCTTGATTTTCTAGCTGAACTCTTCCATGCAGGTTCATCTCCCTCTACACTTAAAGTTCAATTGGCAGCTATTTCTAACTTTCATGTGGGTATTTCTGAATCTGCCCTAATGTCCCACAAACTCTGCAAAGCCTTTTTGAAAGGAGTTTTTCTTCTCAGACCTCCTATAAGAAATCCTCCTCCTCCTTGGGACCTAAATTTAGTTCTTGCTTCTTTGATTCTTCCCCCTTTCGAACCTGCAGCTTCCTGTTCCTTAAAATTGTTATCATGGAAAACTCTTTTTCTGGTAGCTATTACATCAGCTAGAAGAGTTTCAGAGCTTCAAGCACTCAGTTGTCGTCCTCCTTATCTTTTGTTTCATAAGGACAGAGTATCCTTACGAACTAACCCGTCCTTTTTGCCTAAGGTGGTCTCGACATCAAATCTAAACCAAAGCATTGACCTCCCTGTCTTTTTTCCAGAGTATTCCAATAGGTCTGAACAAAAATTACACTGCCTGGATGTTCATCGTCAATTGAGGTACTACTTGGATAGAACAAAACAATTCAGAAAATCTGATCAACTGTTTGTCTCCTATGCGGAAAGCAGAAAGGGACTTTCAGTTTCAAAGGTATCATTATCCAGATGGCTAACATCTTTGATTTCCCTGGTATACGAAATTAGACAACAAAAATTGCCTAATAAACCTAAAGCCCATTCCACCAGAGCTTTGGCTACTTCTTTAGCCTTCCAAGACAGACTGCCTATTGACACCATTTGTGCAGCGGCTACTTGGGCTACTCCTCACACTTTTATTTCTCATTATAAGTTGGATTTAGCTTCTAGGCATAGAGCTAATTTTGGTTCCACTGTTCTCAGGAGTCTGTTCCGTTAGGCCACCCGGGACAAGGTGCTAGGGATGCGGTCCCATCCAGCAAGAATGAAGGCGACAGGACAGTAAATTCCAAAAGTATTTAATAAAAAATAATAATAAAATTCAACAGCAATTTACAAGTTGTTTCCGACTGTTACCCAGTCTTCTTCAGAACAATGTCAATGAAGTTAATTGTTATATTTATATGCTAGTAGCAGTATGTTAATTAATTAATTAGTGAATAAAAGTCCGCCAAAATTTTTAAAGCCACAAGTACAACCTCAACAATGTAACCTGTATCAATGTTAGCACAGCAAATGTATGTATAGCTGTAAGTATTAAAATACAGAACATCATGCAACATTTGTCTTCTAAAGAAGCACTTAATATGATCACACTACAATACTAGTTACTGAACTATGTTTACATGTAAAAATTGTTGTAAAAAATTAAAATAATTTAAACAAGTAATAAAATCATGAACAATATTATATGTATTTCACTCTTTGTGAATGAATATATGCAATAATCAATATCTGTAATCAGTACAAACATTAAAAACAAAATATAATGTTCATTCAAATTCAAAGGTAAGTGGTGTCGAAAAATTATTCCAAAACTAAAAAAGGTTTGATGCTAATAAAATCATTGAGACCGGCATCTGTTAAAATCTGCCACTTACTCTCACTTAAACACAATCTCATTTTCCAGTCCCCACCAAAGGGTACTGTCTCTACCTGATCTATAATGGAGAATAAAATTTATGATCATTACCTTTCTCGAGATGTGTCTGTATAATTGGAATCCTGTTTACCTATTTTGTAAATATGTTAAGTGAATCATCGTAGACACCTGTTTAACTGTCTCTGTTTTTCCTATGTAATGTGTGCATATGGTGCATGTTGCCAGGTAGACTACCTGTTTGGATCTACAATTACCCTTCCTGCTGGTAATGGTGGTGTATTCAATTTGATGGTTTTGTTCAAATTGATGTATTGGCATTGTTTACAATTGCCACATCTCACTGTACCTTTGCTGTTCTCGTGAAATGACTTGTTGGTGGCCCTCTTTCTAAGAGCTTTTCATATTGGGTGCTGTCCTATAAACAAATCTGGGTTTTGTCCCCAAGCTCTCTTCCATACCCATGGTGTTTGCCAGTGCCTTTCTAAGATATCCTTGATAATATAGGAATTTGGTGTGTACATAAGTATGCATACTCTACCTAAAGAATCAATATGTCCCCCCTTCCTCAAATCTGGAGTGTATTGACCTAATAGTGGTTTGTAGATGTTACCCCATCCATCTTGTACATATCTGATTGTCTCATTGACCAAACTTTCAGGGTAGGCTCTGCTCAAGAACATTCCCTTAATGATGTGTAGTTCCTTCTCCAAGATGAGTTGGTTGGTTGACATTCTAGCTGCAGGATGGTTTGTCCTTTGACCACATTTTGAATACGTAAGGGATGGTTACTGCTAAAGTGTACATAGTCATTAGAGAATGTGGGTTTTCTGAGTAAATCCTTCAGTATCGTGACTTACCAACACATCCAAAAATGAAATTTCCTTGCAACTGTATTCGTGGGTAAATTTTAAAAACTCCACAGTGTCATTTAGGTATAACATGAATTCTAATAATCTGTCTTCAGATGACTTCCATAAAATAAATATGTCATCCAGATATCTCACATACAGTTCGATGTCTTGAAAAAATGCACTCTTGAACACATGTTCATGTTAAACAAGTGACATCATGTCACAAATGAGACTGACTTTTTCCCATGAGAACTCAGAGTAACGGGTAAGGCTTCTTTCAAAGTACTCCAGCCCTTGATCTTGGGGATACTGGAAAAGGTCAGTGACATCTACTGTTAGAAAAATCATGTCAGAATTCCAATGATCTTTAGTGAGTGTACCTAAAATTTCCAGGAATCTTTGATGATATGGGGGATGTTGTTGTATACATTCTTACACCATCCATCAATCAATTTCCCAATGTTGTATGTTTTGGACCTGGATCCAGACACAATGGGTCTGAAGGGGGGCTGTGTAATTGATTTGTGTAACTTGGGAATTCCAAACATCTTGGCTAACACTGGATTGTCGACTTTCATGTAGGAATATGTGTCGTTGGATATCCTATTGTCTATGAGGTATTCCTCAATGATGAGATCGATCCGCTTATGACCAATGTTAACCTGGTTAAATGAGATGCTCTCATAGTTACCTGTGTGATGTAAGATGTTTTGAATCTCATGGTTGTACAGATCGGTCGGGAAAATCACAACTCCCCTGGTTTCATGACCCTGATGTCTCTGTTCTTCATAATATCCAGTAGCGTTTTCTTTCCATACATGTGAGATTGTCACGTGGTTGATCCCTTTGATTCTGGTTCTATTGTGTGTCCAATAGATGTCATTGCACACTGACTGTTCAAAGTGTTGAACATGTGGGTTGGAGGGTGGTATGAAAGAACTTTTTTTGTTCAGGTCAGTGCCTGCTATACCTTTGACCATTGTTGTTTCATCCTTGTTTTTGTCGAATGTTAATGCCAAATTCAACTTTCTGCAATATTTTTTGACCTCTTTGATGGTATCCAATATTCCCCATCTTCTCATGGGAATGAATTTCATTCCTTTTCCCAATAATTTGGCACAGGTGTCATCTATCTCAATGTTGGTAAAATTGTATACTTTAAAACCTTCACATGTGATAATCTTAGGTTTAGTGATACTCCCCAATTCTCCAGTCAAATTTACATTCAAATCAGTCAAATCCATCCCTGAACAAGTATCCATTTCTGTCTTTGTGGGGGACAGCTCCATCATTAAGACTGAATTTTCAATTGTAAAAGTTTCTTCCTGTCTTATGTTCTGTGCCACTGCTTTTGAACTTTCCAAGCTGGAAAGTATCTTCCCCCCTGAAAATTTTCTCCCTTATAGGTGTTTTTTAATTCCTTCATTCTGGGATGATGTAGGTTCTGTACCTCTGTCACTCTATTACTAGGCCAAATGTATGCCCTATTGTTGTTGTGTGCCTCAATGTCACGCTGCATTTTTCTCTCAACTATATTGTGCACATTTTTGTCGGCGTAATCAAATTGCTTCATATACAAATCTTTATAACAGTCATAATCTTTATGATGAATGATAAAATGGTTCATATGCTCTATCTCTTCTGATATTGAACATAATTTTTCATCTTGGAATTTAATGAGTAATTTCATAAACTCGAACCCAAATCTGTCAAATAACCCATTAAAGTCCTTCATAACCCCATTTGTGTAACTTATTCCTAAAGGCAATTTGAAGAACCTGGTCATGGCGGAGTGGGAACATGAACATGTGTTCAAGAGTGCATTTTTTCAAGACATCGAACTGTATGTGAGATATCTGGATGACATATTTATTTTATGGAAGTCATCTGAAGACAGATTATTAGAATTCATGTTATACCTAAATGACACTGTGGAGTTTTTAAAATTTACCCACGAATACAGTTGCAAGGAAATTTCATTTTTGGATGT
Organism: Protopterus annectens; assembly: GCF_019279795.1. Lineage (NCBI taxonomy): Eukaryota > Metazoa > Chordata > Ceratodontiformes > Protopteridae > Protopterus > Protopterus annectens. Next base: position 1,775,296,531 of record NC_056725.1, on the reverse strand, counting down.
GTTGGTAAGTCACGATACTGAAGGATTTACTTCAAGTATATACAGAAAACCCACATTCTCTAATGACTATGTACACTTTAGCAGTAACCATCCCCTATTCAAAAATGTGGTCAAAGGACAAACCATCCGTGCAGCAAGAATGTCATCCAACCAACTCATCTTGGAGAAGGAACTACACATCATTAAGGGAATGTTCTTGAGCAGAGCCTACCCTGAAAGTTTGGTCAATGAGACAATCAGATATGTACAAGATGGATGGGGTAACATCTACAAACCACTATTAGGTCAATACCAGATTTGAGGAAGGGGGACATATTGATTCTTTAGGTAGAGTATGCATACTTATGTACACCAAATTCCTATATTATCAAGGATATCTTAGAAAGGCACTGGCAAACCCTTACGACCATGGGTATGGAAGAGAGCTTGGGGACAAAACCCAGATTTGTTTATAGGACAGCACCCAATATGAAAAAGCTCTTAGAAAGAGGGCCACCAACAAGTCATTTCACGAGAACAGCAAAGGTACAGTGAGATGTGGCAATTGTAAACAATGCCAATACATCAATTTGAACAAAACCATCAAATTGAATGACGTATGCCACACCACCATTACCAGCAGGAAGGGTAATTGTAGATCCAAACAGGTAGTCTACCTGGCAACATGCACCATATGCAGCGCACATTACATAGGAAAACAGAGAGACAGTTAAACAGATATTTACAAAATAGGTAAACAGGATTCCAAAATTATACAGACACATCTCGAGAAAGGTAATGATCATAAATTTTTATTCTCCATTATAGATCAGGTAGAGACAGTACCCTTTGGTGGGGACTGGAAAATGAGATTGTGTTTAAGTGAGAGTAAGTGGCAGATTTTAACAGATGCTACGAAGATTTCGGTCTCAATGATTTTATTAGCATCAAACCTTTTAGTTTTGGAATAATTTTTCACTTACCTTTGAATTTGAATCAACATTATATTTTGTTTTTAATGTTTGCACTGATTACAGATATTGATTATTGCATATATTCATTCACAAAGAGTGAAATACATATAATATTGTTCATGATTTTATTACTTGTTTAAATTATTTTAATTTTTACAACAATTTTACATGTAAACATAGTTCAGTAACTAGTATTGTAGTGTGATCATATTAAGTGCTTCTTTAGAAGACAAATGTTGCATGATGTTCTGTATTTTAATACTTACAGCTATACATACATTTGCTGTGCTAACATTGATACAGGTTACATTGTTGAGGTTGTACTTGTGGCTTTAAAAATTTGACTTTATTCACTAATTAATTAATTAACATACTGCTACTAGCATATAAATATAACAATTAACTTCATTGACATTGTTCTGAAGAAGACTGGGTAACAGTCGAACTTGTAAATTGCTGTTGAATTTTATTATTATTTTTATTAAATACTTTTGGAATTTACTGTGCAGTTACTCTGCTTTCTACCATCCTAACTGTTCCTGAGTTGCTGTGCTACTATATTTCGAATTTTGGTTATTCAAGGATGGCTGAAACTGTGGAGATCCCTGCTTCATTGTCGAAGGATAGCATCATTGACTTGATCTCACGGCTTTGCAAGGAGAAGTTCATAAATTACTATCTTTAATTAGTGACTTGGTTGCAAATAACAAAATAGCTGCTAACAAAGGAAACCAACTCTTGTGCTTCTACAGACATTGTTAGAGCACATTTAGTTTAGTTAACTCTACCTATGAACATATGCGCAGGCGGCATTCTCAGAAACAAACCACAGGGATGTGGTAGCGTTACTTACCGGACTGCGGGTTCCCAAAAGTTTTAGCTGACACAGACGGTGTCCTAGACTTGGCCAGAACACAAGAAGGCTTTAGAGTGGAAGATGTGAAAGCCTTGGATCTTTTCAAATCTGCTAAGTGAGCATTTCATTGAACATGATTTTACCTTCGATTACAGTATATGCAAAAACGATGAGAGACAGTATGGTGGGAAATTCAGAGGGAAGCTAAGAACAGAAATAAATGTGCAACGGAAAAATCAGGTACTGTTTTTGAAAATTTTGAGCACAAATTGACGAGCCCCACCAGAATGAAACATAGTGAGAAAAATGGTTTGGTGTTGAACAATACTAATCACCCTAAGGAGAATGTATATAATGGTGATACAGTATTTGAACAGTTCTTAGAGGACAATAGAGATTATTTTGCAAATGACAATAACCAATTGAAAGTATCAATGAAAGTAGTTACACTTCATTGTAGGAATACATACTTGAATATGGTAGAAAACTAACACATTTTAAAAATACTAAAGTTGATAGTTGCTACTTGTCTAAATGTTTAATGTTGAATATTGTACCAAAAGGCCTCAGGTTCTTCAAATTGCCTTTAGGAATAAGTTACACAAATGGGGTTATGAAGGACTTTAATGGGTTATTTGACAGATTTGGGTTCGAGTTTATGAAATTACTCATTAAATTCCAAGATGAAAAATTATGTTCAATATCAGAAGAGATAGAGCATATGAACCATTTTATCATTCATCATAAAGATTATGACTGTTATAAAGATTTGTATATGAAGCAATTTGATTACGCCGACAAAAATGTGCACAATATAGTTGAGAGAAAAAATAGAAAAATGCAGCGTGACATTGAGGCACACAACAACAATAGGGCATACATTTGGCCTAGTAATAGAGTGACAGAGGTACAGAACCTACATCATCCCAGAATGAAGGAATTAAAAAACACCTATAAGGGAGAAAATTTTCAGGGAAGATACTTTCCAGCTTGGAAAGTTCAAAAGCAGTGGCACAGAACATAAGACAGGAAGAAACTTTTACAATTGAAAATTCAGTCTTAATGATGGAGCTGTCCCCCACAAAGACAGAAATGGATACTTGTTCAGGGATGGATTTGACTGATTTGAATGTAAATTTGACTGGAGAATTGGGGAGTATCACTAAACCTAAGATTATCACATGTGAAGGTTTTAAAGTATACAATTTTACCAACATTGAGATAGATGACTGTGCCAAATTATTGGGAAAAGGAATGAAATTCATTCCCATGAGAAGATGGGGAATATTGGATACCATCAAAGAGGTCAAAAAATATTGCAGAAAGTTGAATTTGGCATTAACATTCGACAAAAACAAGGATGAAACAACAATGGTCAAAGGTATAGCAGGCACTGACCTGAACAAAAAAAGTTCTTTCATACCACCCTCCAACCCACATGTTCAACACTTTGAACAGTCAGTGTGCAATGACATCTATTGGACACACAATAGAAAATCAAAGGGATCAACCACGTGACAATCTCACATGTATGGAAAGAAAAGCTACTGGATATTATGAAGAACAGAGACATCAGGGTCATGAAACCCGATAAGGGAGTTGTGATTTTCCGACCGATCTGTACAACCATGAGATTCAAAACATCTTACATCACACAGGTAACTATGAGAGCATCTCATTAAACCAGGTTAACATTGGTCATAAGCGGATCGATCTCATCATTGAGGAATACCTCATAGACAATAGGATATCCAACGACACATATTCCTACATGAAAGTCGACAATCCAGTGTTAGCCAAGATGTTTGGAATTCCCAAGTTACACAAATCAATTACACAGCCCCCCTTCAGACCCATTGTGTCTGGATCCAGGTCCAAAACATACAACATTGGGAAATTGATTGATGGATGGTGTAAGAATGTATACAACAACATCCCCCATATCATCAAAGATTCCTGGAAATTTTTAGGTACACTCACTAAAGATCATTGGAATTCTGACATGATTTTTCTAACAGTAGATGTCACTGACCTTTTTTCCAGTATCCCCAAGATCGAAGGGCTGGAGTACTTTGAAAGAAGCCTTACCCGTTACTCTGAGTTCTCATGGGAAAAAGTCAGTCTCATTTGTGACATGATGTCACTTGTTTTGGACTACAACTTCATTTCCTTTCAAGGAGAATACTTTAGGCAGACCAAGGGTGTAGCTATGGGGGCATCTTGTGCCCCCATATTTCCTGGTCATGGCGGAGTGGGAACATGAACATGTGTTCAAGAGTGCATTTTTTCAAGACATCGAACTGTATGTGAGATATCTGGATGACATATTTATTTTATGGAAGTCATCTGAAGACAGATTATTAGAATTCATGTTATACCTAAATGACACTGTGGAGTTTTTAAAATTTACCCACGAATACAGTTGCAAGGAAATTTCATTTTTGGATGTGTTGGTAAGTCACGATACTGAAGGATTTACTTCAAGTATATACAGAAAACCCACATTCTCTAATGACTATGTACACTTTAGCAGTAACCATCCCCTTGCGTCCCCTTCAAAAATGTGGTCAAAGGACAAACCATCCGTGCAGCAAGAATGTCATCCAACCAACTCATCTTGGAGAAGGAACTACACATCATTAAGGGAATGTTCTTGAGCAGAGCCTACCCTGAAAGTTTGGTCAATGAGACAATCAGATATGTACAAGATGGATGGGGTAACATCTACAAACCACTATTAGGTCAATACACTCCAGATTTGAGGAAGGGGGGACATATTGATTCTTTAGGTAGAGTATGCATACTTATGTACACACCAAATTCCTATATTATCAAGGATATCTTAGAAAGGCACTGGCAAACCCTTACGACCATGGGTATGGAAGAGAGCTTGGGGACAAAACCCAGATTTGTTTATAGGACAGCACCCAATATGTAAAAGCTCTTAGAAAGAGGGGCCACCAACAAGTCATTTCACGAGAACAGCAAAGGTACAGTGAGATGTGGCAATTGTAAACAATGCCAATACATCAATTTGAACAAAACCATCAAATTGAATGACGTATGCCACACCACCATTACCAGCAGGAAGGGTAATTGTAGATCCAAACAGGTAGTCTACCTGGCAACATGCACCATATGCAACGCACATTACATAGGAAAAACAGAGAGACAGTTAAACAGACGTATCTACGAACATATTTACAAAATAGGTAAACAGGATTCCAAAAACGCATTATACAGACACATCTCGGAGAAAGGTAATGATCATAAATTTTTATTCTCCATTATAGATCAGGTAGAGACAGTACCCTTTGGTGGGGACTGGAAAATGAGATTGTGTTTAAGTGAGAGTAAGTGGCAGATTTTAACAGATGCTACGAGATTTCCGGGTCTCAATGATTTTATTAGCATCAAACCTTTTTTAGTTTTGGAATAATTTTTCGACACCACTTACCTTTGAATTTGAATGAACATTATATTTTGTTTTTAATGTTTGTACTGATCACAGATATTGATTATTGCATACATTCATTCACAAAGAGTGAAATACATATAATATTGTTCATGATTTTATTACTTGTTTAAATTATTTTAATTTTTTACAACAATTTTTACATGTAAACATAGTTCAGTAACTAGTATTGTAGTGTGATCATATTAAGTGCTTCTTTAGAAGACAAATGTTGCATGATGTTCTGTATTTTATTACTTACAGCTATACATACATTTGCTGTGCTAACATTGATACAGGTTACATTGTTGAGGTTGTACTTGTGGCTTTAAAAATTTTGGCGGACTTTTATTCACTAATTAATTAATTAACATACTGCTACTAGCATATAAATATAACAATTAACTTCATTGACATTGTTCTGAAGAAGACTGGGTAACAGTCGAAAGCGCTTAACTTGTAAATTGCTGTTGAATTTTATTATTATTTTTTATTAAATACTTTTGGAATTTACTGTCCTGTCGTACGAGCAGTTACTCTGCTTTCTACCATCCTAACTGTTCCTGAGTTGCTGTGCTACTATATTTCGAAGAATGAAGGCGAGATAGACAACTTAACATATAGAAGTTATGTTCTTACCATAACGTTCCATGTTAGTTGTCTTCTTCTCGCCTTCTTCTTGCGTCCCACCCTCCTTCCCCCTGGCCTGGACAGACCTAGAGGAGTTGTGATCGTGACCTCTCTTTCTACCACCTCTTTCTTAGGCATATGCTGTTCTGCATATTTCCTGGATCAGGATGTAGGTCACCCTTCTTTCTTCCTGTTGTTAGAGGTGGATTCTCTTTAGAGTTATTCTGTTACTATTATAAGCTGGGGTTAGCTTACAAACGAGATCTGAGGCAACTCTCGCCTAGCATTGTGGGATATAAGGGGAGCCTCGAGCTGGTGGAACCAACTCTCGAGCTTTTAGAGTGGCCGAGTCGGAGCCGAGGTCGGCTCCGAACCCATCCAGCAAGAAGAAGGCGAGAAGAAGACAACTAACATGGAACGTTATGGTAAGAACATAACTTCTATTTTCCATCACTAGTTTTATGTCACACAGATGGATTGTTTTTGTTTATCATTTTTTATACTTTTTAGGAATGTGGGCGGCCACGGTGGTGCAGTGGTTAGCATTGCCACCTCACAGCAAGAGGTTCTCCGGTTCGATTCTCAGCTGGGGTGCCTTCTGTGTGGAGTCTGTATGTGGTCACGTGGGTTTCCTCCGGATGCTCCGGTTTTCGACCACATCTCAAAGACATGCAGTAGGTGAATTGGACACTCTAAATTGGTCCTAGGTGTGTGTGCGTGTGTGTGCCTTCTGTGGAAGGTTGGGCACTAGGCTGGCAACTCGACACTGTAAAACTCCATTGCCAATCATGAGCGGACAGATGATCCGCTGTGGTGACCCCTAACCGAGAAGAGCCGAAAGAAGAAGAAGATACTTTTTAAGAATGTGTCTTTTAGAAATGGATTGGGGTTTGTATGAATGAGATGCTCTGATGCATCACCATTAAAGATTTATTTTAAGTTTTATGAACAATGGCCATTTCCCTTACATTGATTTATACCAGTCATGTTTCTGGGTGGTATTGTTTTTTCTTTTCACTTCTTGGTACTGATTCGAATTACTGCACAGTTAATTGCATGAAGTTTCGTTTTTACTTATAGTTCATTATTTAAAATGTATTTATGATTGCGCTGACACTGTGTCCAGGGCAGCTGCTTCTGCTACCATGAGATGTTTTTCTTGCATTCAAAAAAAGAGATTTTCTAAAGATGTTAAATCTGAAATCTTAAATTCTCATTTTGGATACAGTTTTTGTATGGTCTTCTGCTAACCAAGTTCTCAAATAATTTGATGAAAGATGAAAACTCATTTAGAGGGTTCCTAAGATTTTCAGTCTTTCTTTTCTAAGGCTTCAAAATCTTCATCTTCCTTAAAAAAAAAAGATAAGCAAGCAGATCCAACAAACCTCTGACAAGCAGAGTCCTAAGAACAAGTGGCAGCAAGGATCTTACAAAATGGCATGACTCCTTCTCCCTCCCTCCCTGCCATTCCTCTAAACCTGTTTCAGAGCCTAGTTCATCATTTCCACTTTGGCAAAATATTGCCTCAGATAAATAGGTTCTAAAAGGTGTACAGTAGGGTTACAGATGGCATTGGTATGGTCTATCTAATTTTCCAGAAATTCCCACCCATCTTTCAAATGAGACTTCCTTGCTTCATCTAGTCATCAATCAAATGCTGGTCCTAGGTGTCATAGAGCCAGTGCCCCGAAATTAGTGGAACAAAGGATTTTATTTAAGAATTTTTAAGGTAATGAAGAAAGTCTTGGAGATCAGTGCTTAACCTGTTAGTAAAGGTTCCAATGTTCAAAATGTTGACACTGTTATGGCTGTCACTCCTCATGCCTCATTTGAGTTTTCATGTAACACTAGAGTTGAAAGCTACTTATCACGTTCCCATTGCCACAGTCTTCTGTGGGATTTTAAGATTTTCTGTGCCTGGGTTGCATTATCCATTTTCTGTATTGCCCTTTGGGCTATCTTCTGCTCCAAAGGTGTTTACAAAGTGTCAGGCTCCTGTGATTGCCAGTTACAGATTGCATGGCATCCACACATTTCATTACTGATGACTTGCTTATCTTTGCAGAGTTTTTTTTCCAGGTGTCAGGAGTCCCTTATATGGGTAAGATCTCTTTATGGATATAGTTTTACAAAACAACAATCAAAAATCATTTTTGATTCTTTCTTTCAGAATTTGGTTTCTAGGATTCCCTCTGGACTCTTCCATGCAAACACATTTCTGATTCAAGACAAAGTGGATATGTTTCTGAATATTTTGTTAATTTTCTCCCATCAGTCTCAGACTTCAGCAAGAGGCTTTCCCAAGATATTAGGGTATATAGCTTTTGTGATTCTCCTGATTCCTATAGCCACATTGCACGCAAGATAAATTCAATGGTTTCTTAAAAACATTAGGACCTAGCACTCTTATTCACTGGACTTTCAGATTCCAGTTTTGGGCTGTTTGTTAAAAGCAAGCTTTTTTCATGAATAGTCCAAATTTCTCTGAATACAAGTCTGCCATTCTTTTTTGCATCCCTCAATATGTAGCAGATGCCTCCAATTTTGCAGGGGGAGCTGTATCCATGGAGATGAAAATGAAGGGTCTTTGCAACAAATTAAACAGACCAAAGGTCATAAATGTCAAAAATGCTAGTTGTGATCCATACCATAGAATCTCTTCTCCATCTGTGGTCCCAGGACCTTTGCAGGTATTTTACAGACAACATGATGATGTGATACATAAATGGAGGCACCTTGACATACCCTCTGTGCCAACTGCCTGTGGTAGCTTGGAAGGTTGTAATTCACTACAGTATGACCCTCCATGCTTTTTACCTTCCCTCAGGGCAAAATGTAGTGGCAGGCAAGCTAAACAGGACCAGGATCCTCATGAATGGAAAATTAAATGAGGGTTTTTTTTATAGGAATTGATACAGTTGTGGGAAACACATCAAGTAGATCTGGTTACCTTCTCTCAGACCAGACAACTGAAACTTTGCTTCAGGATTCCTTGCAAACAAGTCTGGGAAACAGATGCTTCTTCATTCTGTTAGAAGGACTAACTGATTATATAATATACTGTTCCTGTATGCATTTCCTCTCATATATAGGATCATTCTGAAGATTCAGAAGGAGACTCCAAAAATTATAGTGGTGACTCCCTTTTGGCCCAAGCAGCAGTAGTTCTCCCTTTTCATTTAATTCACAATGAATAGTTATCACAAGCTTGCTCACAGACTGGATCTACTCACACAATGGATGGGGAGTTTGGTGCACCCAGTCTGAAAAAATTTCAGCTGAATGCCTCGATGATTTAGCTTTGATACCTTTTAGGCACTTTTATCTGAGGATTTGCACAAGTTATTGAAGGAGGCAAAGAAACCTGCTATTAGGAAATGTTATATTAGTAAATAAAAGAGGTTTTCTAGTTGGTGTCACTCTTAGAACAAGATCCCTTTCAGGGTTTCTGCACTACATGTCTTTAGAATATTTGTGTGAGCTTCTATCCCATGGTCTACGTTAATCCTCTATTAAGCTTTATTTGCTGGCTATTTTAGCATGTCTGCCCATGGATTTTTCCCTTTCTTCTCAGACTGTTGATAAGTAGTTCTTAAAAGAGGGTTTGCATATAAGACAACCTAGTAAACTGATGGCATCTTCTTAGAATTGTAGCTGTGTGCTGGAAAGTTAACCCTGTCTCCCTTTGAACCAGCTTACCATTGGTTCATAGGTTCATAGGTTCATAGGTTCATACTAGGCTATCTGCCCAGGGGTTTGAATAAAACTATGCCTATCATTTTTGCTGCCTCTCTGTCAAGCAGTGACTGAAGTAATCCCTGGGGTATATCTGCAATCTCTCCCATCCATTAGGCCAGAGAGGGTGCTCTGCCTCACATGTGGGATTTTGTTCCACAGCATAGGGAGTCTCTGGGTGATGAATGTGTCCCTCAGCAGCGTTTTTTATAACGTGTCCAAGGTTTTTAAGTCGCTCCCTTCCTTGTGGTTGAGATCTAATTTTTTTTTTTTTGAGCATATTCATGCTGGAGTTCTTTCAGTCGGGCAGCATAAGACATATTTTTGAGACCCTTTATCCTTTTGGTGAGGACTTTTTGGGCCTTTTCAGCTGGTCAAGCGAAAGGCTCTGTCAACCTGGGTCCCCAGATCCCTGATTGACTTTTTTGTGCTCAGTGGATTGCCACCTATATGGTAGCTAGGGGTAACTTGCAGTCATCTGCAAACTTTGTCCAGCCATACCCTCCTGGACTGAGCCCTGTGGGACACCACTTTGACAGAGGCTTTGAGTCTGACCATCTTGTGATGTATGGGTTTACATTCAAGCTGATGAGTTTTTGATGCCTTCCTGAGGTGAGGCTAAGATTAAACAGCTGTCCTAACTGTGGGTTTTTCCTCATCCGTCCCCATGGATGCTGTGTTTTTGCCTTAGTGAGGCAGTTCTCACCTGGCGTTGGAAATGTTTGGGGGGGCTACAATCCTCTGGAATAGATATCTCTCTGGGGGGGGGGGAGGAGGAACCTGTCAGCCAGTATATTGGCATATGGTAGTAGTTCAGTAAATTTTATTTTTCACATTTTTTTTGAAATTTCCATATCTATCTGTTTGTTTCCTCCTTTTTAACTTTCTATAAAAGCTAAAGCCTTATGATTGTCTTTAGAGTCCTTGCCTTTTTTCTTTAAAATTTGCTTTGATTTTATTTTTATTCTTAGCTCTTAGTTTTTACTTATAATGATCAAAGGTGTTGTACCTTTCAAATTTTGCTCTCTTCTAGTTTAGCTTAGCCCTTTTTGTTGTTGTAGAGCTTGTTTGGCTGGGGGGGGGGTCACTGGACTGTTGCCTTTTTTGTTTGGAGTCTTAGTTTTGTTTGTGTTTGGGATTGGCTGGCCTGGTGCTAGCTTAGAAGTAGCATAGAAGGCAAATTTTTTGATCCCATGTTCGTGGATGATGAGATCAGTATGTTTTTTCTCCTCTGTGGGGATGGTGACTAGTTTTCCATGGGGCATTTGAGTTTATGACTCAGGGAATCTTTGGTTTAAGTGTTTGGGGCTTGAGTAGTGTGTTCTATCTATATTAGGGTAGTTGAAGTCACCTGGTGTATGATGGAGTTTACATTTATCCTCCCCTGTTTTCATGGCCAGAGGGGTGAGGTTCCTTGAGGGTTTGAGAGGTGGCCATGCTGCTACAAATTGATGATATGAGGTGAAACCTGTTAGTGCTGGGGTGCCCTAGGGTGGTAGGTTTAGAATTTTGAGCCTTGCTTACCAGGCTACTTTACAGTTGGAAGACTGTTAAACGCATTGTGCTGACATCTGTAAGAAGAGAGTCTGAGTTGTAAGCTCTTATGGTAAAAGAACCCTGTGTGCTGAAATGGCATCTCATTTGCTATGCCTTTCTCACTACTGATTCCTTTAATTTACCCACATTTCATACCCTTTTCTATATTACTTATCTCAAAGCCCCAATGTATACATAACCCATCTTCCACTGAATTTGCATCTCATTTGCCATCCCTTTCTAATTACTTCTCAATTATGTATCATCAAGCGTCCATCTGTAACCAACTTCCTGTATCTTGGTAAAACTTGTACACTGTCATTAATTTTTATATTTCTGTTATTTACTATTATATTTGTATACAGACTGTGGTGGTGGTGTTGCGGTAGCGTTGTCGCCTCACAGTAAGACGTTGTCCTGTTTGATTCTCAGCTAGAGCGTCTTTTGTGTGGAGACATGCATGAATGGGCGTACCTTCATTGATGGTTGTGCATCAGGGCCGGCAACTCGGCACGTAAAAATCTACTGCCAATCATTAGCGCACCGGAGTTCCGCTGTGGCGACCCCTAACCGGGAAAAGCCAAAAGACACAACAACAACTATTATACTTGTATACTGTTAAATACTGTACACATTTTTAATTTAGTATACTTGTAACAGATCTTTTATCCCCAGCCCTCCACTGAAAATGGGTTTCTGACCCAGTCAGTCTTTCCCTGTAACCAAATGTCAAATAAATAAATAAAATTTGGCCTTCCATAAATACACCTAAGTTACTGCATCAGTGTTTTATGATGAACATCGTACAGTTTTTTTAAGTTGCTCTTGCCAGACCTGTTAGATGTTTGATTAAATCACCGCTGCAGTAACCACACTCTCCCTTCATCCTCATAATTTTGTATATAGTTTTTGTAAGAAAAAAGCTGTGATCATAACTTTACTTTGTTTTTCAAACAACAGACTCCCTTTTTCAGTAGGCAAGAAAGTGATGACAGTTTTTTGGTCCCCAGGCTGCCGGTTTCTCCCCAGTCGGATCAAGCTAACTGCAACCTGGGTAGATGCGTGGAAGGAGCAAAAGGCTTTGGAAGACTGTCCAGCTGTTATATCCTTGGACGGATATAACCCATCTCATTTGCCATCCCTTTCCAACTACTACTCACTATTGCTTGTGATTTAATCAAACATCTAACCCATATGGCTAAGGCTAATACAGCAGTGATTTATTTGAATATCTACTGTTATGATGATTGCAACTTGCATAACTGTACTTTAAGCTGCAGGCTAATGCAGAGATGTCATGGGACTCTTTTGCAGTTAAGACATAGGGGTGGCCAGATTAAAAAGATAGACTGGTAATTTATAGAATATAGTTGTTCCATTCTTAAATACAGGGAGATTAACTCAGGAGCATTGTAACTGGATGAAATATTTTCATATAACATTGTAAGGTGTCCTTAAGAGTTGTGTGAAGATTCATTTCTCAGAGCTGTGTTGACAAGTCAATTATTGACTACATAGGATGATAGGAAGTTACTAGACTATTCATCCTGAGGCCCTTACAAGCCTAGCCAAGAATTTAGTCCATGTTCCGACAAGTCAGCATCTGATGCCCCTGTCCAGGAGGAACACAGGTGGAATCTCAGAGGTGTATTTTCTGTTCCCCATCCAGTTATTCAGGTTGTGCTTAAAAAGCGTTAATGAGGTACTTTGCTTGATGTGGAGGGGGAGTCTACTCCAGAGATGGGGGAGTCTCTGGTACACAAATCTGTCCCGGAAACAAGTCCTATTGATGTCACAGACATCAGTTGCTGACTTGACCTGAATGCAGAGAGGCTAATTCAGCACTAGCATTGTAAATGGATTAAATATTCACACACGATGTTATGAATAATTCTTAAGGGTTGCATTTCCATGAGAACTGTGATGATATGTTTCTATGGTCTAAATAATTACTTTAAGAAAATAGTGCAATACCTGTCAACCTCTTAGAGCAAGAAATCTGGACAAATTCAAAAATAATGGGGGGACAAAGACCCAAAAATAAGGACAGAATTTAAATACTGCTGCTATAAACTTAGAAAGTTGCTAGAATAACAGGTTTTGCATTATTATGTATTTTCTGGAGGATATGAAGTCTGAAATTCAAATATCTATCATTATTTAATATTATTTATTGACTTCAGTACTGAATGATTTGCCAGAAAACCACACTTTTTATGAAGAATATACCAAAATGAGACAAAAATGACGACATTCTGTGAAAATTTGGACAGCTGAGAGGTATGAATATGTGTAACAAATTTGACGACAGCACATGACATCTGTGCTGCTTTGTTTCACTATGTGTGAAACAGGTACTGACTGTGCAAAGACAAGATATGGCTTTATGCCATTCTAGCCTAATGTACAACATACAAATCTGAAGTGTGCGACATTTCTACAAAATGACCTTTACTGCTAATCTATTAAAAGCAGCACATGACTATGGGGCTTTTCTAGGATGTGAAATTATCAGTACTGCAAGCTGCAGGTTGTTAGTGGTCAGTAGTCTAAGCTGTGACTCTAAACTAAAGTGAGTCATTTTATGTGGGCATGCATGTTGAATGTCTAGAAGTAACACAGTTGACTAAAAACAATGCTTCTACACATCTGATTTTTTTCTAATACAAATAATTGAAGTTGCAACTGCATTTCACTAGTATACAGGGCATGGTGCATCACCAGGGAGACTTTATGATATCTGGCAAATCTGGGTTCCTCTGTTTGTGTGCATGCTCAGAATTTTACCATTAGGAGGCTCTTATTTTATATAAACGAAATATAGTAAAAATACTTTGGAGAATAATTTAGGAGAATCATGAAGAGGGAATTACTCTGAAAGCCGTGGTGGTGCAGCGGTTAGCGTTGTTGCCTCACAGCAAGAGGTTCTCCGGTTCGATTCTTTGCTGGAGCACCTTCTATGTGGAGTCTGCATGTCCTTCCCGTGGTCGAGTGACATTAAAGACATGCAGGTAGGTGAACGGGTGTGCCTTCTTTGAAGGTTGGGCCTCGGGCTGGCAACTTGGCCCCGTAAAAATCCACTGCCAATCATGGGCAGACCAGAGGAAAAGCCGAAAGACATTAGTTTAGTTTTATGAAGAGGGAATTACTCTGGATCCCGAGCAGACTTTGTCCTTTGAAGATGAGTCTGAAAACTACCATAGGAGGACTGAGTCTTCTTGCGTAAAATAAAAAAAACAGAGACTTGCTGTAAAATCAATATGATAAAATCTCCAGTGTACACTGGAGAGAGAAATTGTAAGAGCATATCAGGAGAACATCTGGAGGAAGACAATCTCAAGACTGTCCATCCATTAGTAAAACTGGATTCTCCCCTGGTAGCTGTATTGGTCTGTCCCCTGTCCATTCAACTCCATGGCAGTGACCTTGAACAGGCACATTTTTCCAACTTTGTCACTCTATCTCACTAGAACTCTTAAGGAAGATGGGTCTGCCAAGTAGCTAGATCAGACTGGATAATCTGGGTTCTTTGCCATTTGACCTCAGTTGGGGGAGGTATCAGATTTCTTTATGCCAATGGAGTTATTTTTTTTCTTCTTCTTCTACTGTTGGGCCTGGCTTTGGTTTAGGCCTCTCTTGTGAGAGTAGATACTCGCAGTGATTAATAGGTCTGCAAGTGGTCCCTTCCCAGGCACCTTCATCATCTGCAGTCTTAGTATCTGTCTTTTTTAAGCTAAAAAAGATGTTTGTCATGTTGATCATGTCTAGATGCTTCAAATTATAATCCACATAAATTAAATAATGCTTGTTATTGAGAGACATCAGCTAGTTTGCACTGTGGTCATTCTGGCAGGTCATCTGGAATCATCTCTTCTTTCACAGTAATTTTGTGAATTCTGTTACACCCTTTACCATGATCTTGATTGATGAAACATTCTTGGCCAAGGCATAATACCTCAAGGTCACTCCTTGTGCTTTACAAATTTCATGGTATGCTTCATGGATTTTATCCAGCATTCTGTCTTGAAACTGATGAGACATAATGCTGATTGCAATGAGCAGAAGACTCCACAGTTGATTTCATGATAGCTTGTGTATTATATCTGTTTGAACTGATAGTTTCTTTTTATCTGACCATTCTGGCATTACCGTGTCTGTCTCAGTAGCTGCTTTTTTCTTTGTCCATCTCGGTATATTCTATAAATTCCTGCAACCCTTCCTCAGGTATGGGTGTGGGTGTGTAGGGAATTACTGACCACCCACTGAAGTCTTGCTTGAGCAATTCTTCATTTCTTCTCTCCAACAAACTCTGGTCACTGCAACTGATTATCTGTCACACAGTTCCTGACATGTATGTATACCGTTGCCTGCCATACTGCTGTGAAGTCAGTGGCATTATAGTGCTTAATATAGGGGGTTCAGAAGAATATTCGCTAACGGCGTATATCCCATATGCATACCTGAACAAAGTGTTTCTACCAAACACTATAGCTAAAAGCTGTTTTCCAATCTGAGCACTTCAACCTCTGCATTATTAATGTCTTTAAGCCTAAGCACAGCACAAGGAAGAGTAAGAGAAAATTTGCATATGGAACATAAATTATTGAAACTGGAAAACTGTTACAAAGTGCTTTGTATCAACAAATGCACATTGAGCTTATATTAGTAACAAATAAAGTACATGTGATATAATTAAACAGTAAAAAAAATATATCAATCACTGGGAAAGTAGTAATGAGTGTATAATAAATGTAAATGCATGGAAAAATTCAAGAAACTTCCAGCAGCTACAGTTAACAAACCAAGACATCAAAAAAAATTAAAGGTAAATTGTGGCATGAATCAGTAGGAGGTTTTAGGTTAAAAAAGCAGCAGTAAATTTCAGCAGAGCTGTAAATAAATGTATTTGTAGTTTTATAGCAAAATACCATCCCATCCACTGAAAAAGTGATACAAATTAAAACTGGAAAAACAAGGACCAAGGCCTTGAAAAACATAGGTACCACACACAGTCCAGCCTCGATTCTGAAATGCTACAACCATGAAAGAGTCCCAGTTAGTAGCAACAGCAGTCCCAGAAGGTGAGGATCACTGGAATATACCAGGATCACGGATAGTACAAATAATTTAGAGTACTGCCACCACTGATTAAAGCAAAGTAGCAGTGTCAGGTGTTCTTGACATCTAAATATTGAACCAGAATCCTGAAGGTGCAAGCAGAAAAGTACCTCTCGCCAAGAACCACACACAAACCAAAGTGCGTTCAGAAGTCCTGCAGCCATTCAGTGGAGAAAATGGCATTCCCGGTCATGATTAACAAAAGCTTTGAATGATAATCTGGCACTTGTGGATGAAACACTGTAACCAGAACTGAACCTGAAACTAGCCACATCTTGTTTGTGCCTTCATCAGTTCTCTAGAACCTTAGACAACTGATTGTTCCTCTTGAACTAATACTGCTCCTATACCAGATTTATACTTGCAATACTAGTGGCTTTGTCATTTTATCATAACAAATATTTAGAGATTATCACTAAAGTCTTTAGTATTAAGAGCTTGTTATCTTCATCTTGCTGCCAATGCCACAGTAGCCCTCTCAACTAATTGTTTTAGAGGTCTATGCATTTCTGAAGGATTAGGAATAAATACATATCAAAGCACTTCCCAAAAATCTGAGCACCACTGGCTTGTATGATTGTCTTTTATTTGGACTAAGTCTCTTACCTTCTCTATATCAGTTTGCATACAAGGTTAGTCTTGAGGGAAGCTGAGTGACATCCTTGCCTCCTTCACTACTAACCTTGATGACTAGATGGTTTATTTCAGCAGCTTTCTTAGTGTCTCATTATGTTCTGCTTTGGTTCTGCTCTAAACCAATATATCAACAACTCCTTCCAATCCCTGCATAATGTGCAACAGCTGTCTGGAAGACCTCTAGCATGGAAAAAATACCAAAAGATTTATCTTGGAGCCTATATTTTCCAAATTGTTTGTTGAATGTACACAGCTTTGACCTGACTTAGTCAAGCTTGATTTACCACAAGCCATGAAAGGTTTGTATTATTGTTAGACTACAGGCATCCTTTATTCTGCCATTTGTTAACACTGTCCTGCCTATTACATAGGTAAAACAGAACGTAGGCTTAGAGACTGGGTTAGTGAACAAATATATATATATATATATATATATATATATATATATATATATATATATATATGACATCAAAAAAAGTAAGTCATCCAACACTTTAGCAAGACATCTTGTTGAAAAATCTGAACACTCATTTAACTTTGTTATTGTTGAGAAATTGATAAAAAAATGTACATGGTGGACATCATTTAGAATAAATGTGAGCTGTATTGGCAGAATGCTAGTTTCTGGCCAGGTCTAAATGATCAGATTTCTATTAGTTGTTTATTAAAATTTTTGAAAGATGATTCTATGTACATATGAGATATATTTAGGGTTGATTTATTTATTACTATTTTAAACACTTTTTATTTGTAATGATTACGATTGTAATTGTCGTTCAAAACTTGACATGTTACAGTGTTTTAGTTGGGAGTATACAGCTTTAAATTTTGAGGTGATTTGTTTGAGGGCTTGGCTGTCACATAACTTGTGAATGCCTTTTAAATGAAGTGGATTTTTTTAAAGAGTTGATGGACGGCACAGTGGTGCAGTGGTAGCATTGTCGCCTCAAAGCAAAAGGTTCTCTGATTTGATTTTCGGCTGGGGTGCCTTCTGTGTGGAGTCTGCATGTCCTCCCTGCATTCGTGTGGGTTTCCTCCGGGTGCTCTGGTTTTCTCCCACGTTTCAAAGACATGCATCTGGAGCATTTCCCCCTGGGCCTCCACTGAAAATTGTCTCATTCCAAGTCGGACTTTCCAGGTTAACAAATGTTAAATAAAAATAAATAAATTGATCTGATGAAGTTTTAAATTTTAATAAAACAAAAATGCTTATTCTATCCTGTGGAAAAACTTGAGTCTTTGTTACATTCATGGTCATTTGAGTCTTGTCAGAGTCTCTGCAGGTCTTGCATGTGTGTGCGTTTTCTTAGTTTTGCATGGTTTGGAGTTTTTATTAACTCAACAAATGTAACCTGGCCTGAAGAGTATACAGGGAGTATACACTGCTGCTCTAGGTATAAGGCTTTCAATATCCACACCTGGACTAGGACTTCACATTGACCACTTATAGAGCAGAAGTGTTTATGCAGTAGCACCCCTTGTCCATTTCTCACCACTCTGTCTCTCTCTACAAGATATTTATTTTGCAAATATGTGAATTATATTGTATGCATGTGTACGGGTGGCCATGGTGGTGCAGCGGTTAGCATTGTTGCCTCACAGCAAGAGGTTCTCTGGTTTGATCCTCAGCTGTGGTGCCTTCTGTACGGAGTCTGCATGTCCTCTCTGTGGTCATGTGGGTTTCCTCTGGGTGCTCCGGTTTCCTCCCACATCCAAAAGACATGCTGTAGGTGGATTGGACACTTTAAACTGGCACTAGGCATGCGTGTGTGCCTTCCGTGGAAGGTTGGGCACTGCGCTGGCAATTCAACACTGTAAAACTCCACTGCCAATCAAGAGTGGACAGGTGATCCATTGTGGCGACCCCTAACTGGGAAAAGCAGAAAGAAGAAGAATCGTATGCATGTGTACGTATGTTTTGTTTTGTAAGCCTGCAGACCAGGTTGGGCAGAAGTGCATGACAGTTTGTTTTCATGACTTCACATTGTTCTTTGTACACTGAGATTTGTAGCTACATTTAATGTCTTCTGAAACAGGTATGTGAATGGTTGTGTTCTTCTAAAGCAAAACCATTAAAAGTGATTTTTGTCAAGTGAAGTAGTTATGAATGAAGTTTAGGATAATCCCACCCTGATGTGATCATTTTAGTTAACAGATGCAGGGAGCACAAACTGAACATATCTCCCTCCTTCGTATTTGTATTTTATTGTTGTATCAGCTTGCTATTTTAAATTACTAGAGAGTCATAGTCAGAACTGAATCTAAATAAAACCTGATTATTCTGTACCATTTTGTCACTCTCTTTTTTTTTAAACTTGTGTTTCTGAGTGGTGGTAATCCCTAAGCCTCCTTGAAGTGGGGGAGTTGTGCTATAATGTATGCAAATTTCAAGGTAATTAGTTCAACCAGTTTGAAGGCAATTAGTTATCCAGATTTTTGGCCAGATGTACCTACTTTGCCAGAGCCTATCCAGATTTTTGGTGTCTGCGGGTTGAGAGGTATGGTAATCCCAAGGAGAATAAACAATATACTAAGATTCTTGATAACAATTAAGCAAAAATCCATTACTGGAAAGTACCTGTTACTTCCTTAATGGATCATTGAATATAAAGGAATTAAAGGAATTTAATAAGGAGGAAGGCTCAGTTGATTAGGAATATATTGTTTGAAGTGCCAGGTGGAAGGCTGAACAAATTTTAACATCTGAAGAGAGAACATTCTTGACCAGTAGAAGGGTTCTAGCATTGTAACAGTGAGAATATTAAAATAATATTACAATTATACGTTGCTTATGAAGCAAAGTAATGGAAATGCTCATCTTTGTCTGTCCCTGTTTTGGTTTGTTTTAATTTCAGGTCTCGTTCACTATTTTGACAAGAAACCTATTAAGTTATATCAAGTTTTAGCTAGTGAAAGTGTCAAAATTAATAGAAGTTTCTGAAAGCCATCTTATTAAGTCACC
The DNA here is from genome assembly GCF_019279795.1 of Protopterus annectens. Taxonomy (NCBI): domain Eukaryota; kingdom Metazoa; phylum Chordata; order Ceratodontiformes; family Protopteridae; genus Protopterus; species Protopterus annectens. Next base: position 1,775,276,651 of record NC_056725.1, on the reverse strand, counting down.
AATTTCTCAACTGCTCTGTTTCCATACCAAATGCCTGCAATGTTTGAAAAATAGGCATTTCTGCACCCACCATGTGGCAGACAGCATCCCCCATACCCATGTCTGTGACTACATTATCATGGAAAAATGGGAACTGATCCAGTTTATAGGACTGCATTCCTGCAGCCTTGATTATATACTTTAGTTTTGCAGGTTGATGCTTGACCAATGGGGCACTCAATAAGAATTTGGCTACCTACCTGTTAATGTGTTATCCTATGATATAGTGGGAGCTACCATAATTTAATTTTATGAATGCTAGTAGTCATGATCACGTTGCTGCGTTCTTGGATTGTTTAAGATAATACATATTTAACTTTTATTAAAATATAATAATAGAAATAATCCAGTAGGAAAATCAGCACAAAATGTATGAAAACTAAAAGCTTACTGTAGATACATTCCATTTGCATCAAGCAGTTAACGTTTTGCATGTACATATTTTTAAGAACTGTTTGGCTTGTTAAGACTGAATTACATTTGTGTAACTGGATGCTTGAGTGTCCTACACTTAAATAATCTGTAAAAAGGGCATATAAAGATGGCATTAATTTATTCATATTTATCAGTTATATCTTTAGCTGTAGCTAAAACCATTTGTTTCAGTTTTATAACTGCCACAATCAACAGTGAAATTCAGACACCAAGTTGTAAAGCTGATGATGTATTTTAATATGCATTTAGACTTAACTGTAGATTCAACTGATGTGAAAAATCTCCATATAAACATTCTGCAAGGCAAAATATTCACCTTTGTTTCTGTGTAAATTAAACTGGAATCTACTTGCTTACTCCCCTACTGAAACAAATTAAGCTGCTACTATATATTTATATTACTGTTTGGAGCTTTTCTCCCAAGGCCTTTGCTTAACATAGGCATTGTCCAGCTGTACGTCCCAGACAGTGGCGGCTGGTGACTTCAAATCAAAGGGGGGCTGCAGGAGACAGCTGAATGGGTGGGGTCAATGGGAAGGGTGTGGCCAACTAAAAAGGGGAGGAGCTATGTTCAAAACCACAAAAACTAACTAAATACACTGCCCTGGGTGTCAAACCATCATTATGAGAGTCCAATCAAGACAAAATGAAGTGTAGAAGAATAAAAATATTTCAATGCATTGGCTGCATGACAGCTTACTTAATATCTAGATGGAAACAAAAAGGTTGTGAGGCATGAAAAAATAAATTACTTTTTAAATACATTAATGGAATGCCAGTCAAAATCAAGTATAAGAAAAACAAGCAGCACTCAACTCAAACCACTTCTTGCACTGCAGTTCTAATTATAGTTTATATTCAGCTTTATTAAAGTACCAAGTAACATGCTGAAAGTAGAAATCTCTGATGCTCCCACTTGTAAAAATGTTTCTTATCCAAAGAAAGACCTGCTGCCTGACAACTATCTACTTGTTTCATGGGGAAAACATGATCAAAGTAAACAATGAAAGGCAAACAAGAAATAAGCTTAAGATACATTGCTTAAAAGGATTACTGTACAGGTTATGGACCACACGATTGGCATTCTGTTTAGTTTATGAGTAAAGCCTGCAGAGATGACTGGAAGTCTCCAAGTGTAATGAGCTTCTTAAAATAATGTAATCCTGTCCTTTATTACAAATACTGTCATATGCATTTCAATACCCAAGGCTTATACATTATCTAGTTAAGTATTCTCTACATGACAACAACAGAAAGGCTTTCAATGTTGGCATTTCTTTAACAGTATGCTTATTAAAGCTTACTTGCATCTTACGATCTCAGCCAAGCTTACCTGATGGTCATTAAAGTATTGCTACTTAAACAAAGAGCAAAAGACACTTTGAGTAATAAGAATAAATCAACAGTACAAAAAATATGACAGAAACCAGACCATTCTGCAAAAATCAAGGACAGATGAAAAGCCACTCTAGTACTTGTGTCTACCTTGGATGGGGGGGATACTCTGCACATTTACACTGCATAACTACTCCTTGCCTTGCTTCGACACATCCAGAGTCACTACATGGGGGGTGGGGTGCAACAAGTTTGTCACAATTTGAAATGTCTCTGGCTGACTGTGATGGCCCTGACACATTTGTCATACCTCCCAACCTCAGAACAAGAAATCTGGACAAAGCCATACAAAGAAGTGGGACAAAGGCCCAAAAATAAGGACAATTTTTAAATATTGCTCTTATAAACTTAGAAAGATAATAGAATAGTTCTTGCATTAGTATGAATTTTCTGGATGGTATGAAATCTGAAACTGAAATGTCTGTCATTATTTTCTAACTTCAGTCTTTAATGATCTGTCACTAATTTGCCAAAAAAACACAATTTTATAAAAAATGGACCAAAAATGTGATGTAAAAATATAAAATAACCACACAATACAGCTGGGAAGCTATCAGAGAAGGGACACTTTAATATTAGTACTGCTAACTTGAGCAGCTGACAAAATAAAAGAATCTACATGCATTTCTGAAATAAAAGTAATCTATAACTCTGATTATTACAGTTATTTCTTAATTGTAAGCCCTCCATGTTTTCTTCCAAAATTGCTATTTTGCAGAGGGATTATTAGGGGGAAAAGCAACATTTTGATCCAAAATCAGGGACAGTTGAGAGGTTTGGCTATGCCTAATTCTATAAAGCAATTTATTTGCATGTACCTCTCAACCTGTTAATGCAATAAATCTGGACAAGGCCAAATATATTGGGGGATCATATAAACAGTACTAAAAATTGCTCTTGTATAAACTGAGACAGTTGATAGAACAGCAGGTCTTACTTTAGCATGCATTTTTCTGAAGGTTATGAAGTCTGAAACTCAGTGTGTCATTATTTAGTGACTTAATTCCTAAATGATTTGCCAGAAAACCGCAAATTTTATGAGGAACAAACCAAAAATAAGAAGCAAAAATCTATTCATTCTTTGAAAATCTGGACAGTTGTGAGGTATAGTTCAGCTGGGGCTGTCTTTAAGTTTGCTGCCCTTCCCCCTCACAAAATCATGGTCGAATGGAGCCTCCCCTGCAGCCATTCCAATGATCCATTACTTGGCTATTTCACTCCATTTACCATAAACACTAATGTGCATACTGATTTACTTCTATGATGATTTGGACTTCATTTGAAAGTTTTATTTTGCATTTTACAGCACAAACACTAAAACATCTGCTAAACAAACTTAGCATTAAAACTTCTCTGCCCTTGAAACTCACATTCATTGAAACAGCATTGAAACCCACATTTAAAGAAAATACATTTTACCAGTGTCAGATAAAGATTAATTCTTGGCTGTTTTCAAATCATAGGCCCCTTGCGTATGAAACATACATGTGCTCTTTGATACACCTTCTATTGTTTTGAACATTTTTCCAGTAAACTATGAAACAAAACGCATGCACCAATAATGACAAAACTGCCTAATTCAGAACATCTTTCCAGTAAACAATGAAACAAAATGCATGCACCCATAATGACAAAACTGCCCAGTTCAGAACATTTCCATCATAAAAGTCTACTCAAACTTCTACAGTCCACTATTATCAGTAAATATGCACAATTCTACAGTCCACCATTATCAGTAAATATGCACAGTTCTACAGTCCACCATTATCAGTAAATATGCACAATCTCTGAAGAAGTAAAAAAGTCATCTAAATAATTCCACATTAAATAAATCTGTAACTAATGAAGAGGTTGCTTCTAGCAAACACCTTTATATTTCATGGTTTCATCGAAAAATAAAGTGTCTGATGCCCCTGAGGAATAAATTGCCTATATTACATTAAAAATGATAAGCTAGTAATATTGAAATAGGAAATGGATGGCAAACTGATAACAGGCTCATAGTTAGTATTTTGACTTTTTCAGTACGGCAGCATTCACTCTTTGTGAGAGTAGAACCAACAACCTTCTGCATCAAAAGCAAGTACACAACCTGTTGTGCTATTAAAATTGCAAGCTGACTTACCATAAGCAGCACTAAACTTTTCTTCCCCTGCAGCTCTCAGCTTCTTGTAAAATCTACTCAATACTCAACTGCATCTCAACTTCGCAGCACAAGAAATCTGGAAAAAGCCAAATTTATTGGGGGGGGGGGTCAAAAGCCCAAAAAACAGAGACACATTAAACATTGCTTGTATAATCTTGGAAAGTTGCTACAATAAAATGCTGTGTTACCACCATACATTTTACTGCCAAGGTCCTTGTGCAAAAGAGTCAGAGCAACATAAAGAAAAATGCTGTGTTACCACCATACATTTTACTGCCAAGGTCCCTGTGCAAAACAGTCAGAGCAACATACCACTATGCCAAATCAGCTGCTTTGTGAAAGAGCGGAAGACTGAAACTTAAATGGCTATCATTTAATGAATTCACTTCTCACCATAGCTGTCAACATCTTAGCACAAAACATCTGGACAAACCCAGTAATGAGGGAATACAGCCCTCAAACATATTCAGTGAATTCAGTTCTTGCCATAGCTGTCAACCTTAGCACAGAAAACCTGGACAAAGCCAATAATGGGGTAATACAGTCCCAAAAATAAGGACAAATTTAAAATATTCATCTTATAAACTTAGAAAATTGCTAGAATAAAAATTTGTGTTACTGTGTATTTTCTGGAGAATATAAAGTCTGAAATTCAAATGCCTGTCAATTTTACTTCTGACAGAACAAAAACAATTTTCAGCAGATGCCCAGGGAGAAATACTGCAGACACATGTCTTTGTAAAATGGCAGGACACCAGAGCAAATCCACACAAACACAGGGAGGGATGAGATGCAGACTCCACACAGAAGGCACCCCCCAACCAAGAATCAAACCAGAAAACCTATAGCTGTGAGGCAACAATGCTACCACTGCACCATCAAATATGTAAGGAATTAAACATTCAGAAACCTGAAGTCTGAAATTCAAATGCCTGTCAATTTTATTTAACATTTGTTAATCAGGACATTCTGACTTGGAACAAAAAAGCAAATTTCAGCAGAGGCCCAGGAAGAAATAATGCAGACATGTCTTTGTAACATAGGAGGACACAAAAGCAAACCCACAGAAAAGATGCAGACCCCACACAGAAGGCACCCCAGCCAAGAATCAAACCTGAAAACCTGCAGCTGTGAGACAACAATGCTACCACTGCACCATCAAATATCAAGCATTGCAGCATTTAGAAACCATAGATATTATGAGGAACAGATCAGATCAAATATGAGGCAAAATCTGCAATTTTTTTTTACAAATGGTGGTGGGTGGGGAATTCTGGTCCTTAACACCTGCATACAAGGTACAGGGTTCAAGCCTGAGGTATTCCCTACCACACTGCCATGAGTTTGTTCTAGCCACCCAGTATATAGCAACTGGGGCATACACACATATGTAGGGGTGTGTGTGAGCATGGGTGTGCACATGACATGTCTGTGTGTATATATCACATGGATATTTGTGTTGAAGATACAAAATTCAGAAACAAAATATGCTTTTCTTCCATTTAGCTAAGTCTATAGTCAAAGGCTCCGTTGTGAAACACTGGCTCACAAGATGCTAAGGAACTACAATGCTAAACACAAATGCCTGAAATACCAAAACAGTGAAAATTAAAAGAATAAGCATTTTTGTATGAGGTAATACCTCCTGCACCCTCCAAGCCTTGCACCCAACTGAACCTATATATATATATATATATATATATATATATATATATATATATATATATATATAGGTTTATTATTAAATGTCCGAAGTGCCTGTGCTCGACCGGCATGTGGTCAAAAGGCACTCTTCAAATGGGCAGAATGCTGATCTAAAATACATTGACTATACTACAGCGAATGGGTAGTGTAGTTTGAGTATCTGAGTTCAGCGTTGTGAATAGAATTCACGGTTCGGTGAACAACAGGGAATTAACCCATTTCCTCACTATAGTTGCATCTCAGAGGTGGTATATTTAATTTGCAGGGGATGTGAGGGGCACAGGGGGTTGTAGCCCACCTGCAAAATAGTACAATTAACGTACCATTGACTGTAGAGTGTAAAGGTATGTTAAGGTGCATAGCATGTATGACTGATGTCACCTCCTACTATGTCGAATACATCAAATTACAGATGTCAATGTATTCATTTTCTCCATGACTGCTATTTTGAAGTTCCAAAGTCAGCATTTTGTGTTGACCATTGTGACCGGTCGACAAATGCAGTTTCGGAATTTCAATACATATATATATATATATAATCATTTTCACACAAACACAAAGAAGGGCGAGATCTTACTAAACAAGGGAATCACTAATGGCTTCTTACATAGAAAACATAGCAGTAAGTTCCTTTTGCAAAGAATCACTGATATTCTGTTCCTCAATGTCATGTGATTCAGTCACGCAACTCTTGGGGAATTTGATGTGATATACCATGATCAAAGATAATGAACTTGCCAGTGGTTAAGTAAAGGATATGGTGTTTCATATTCCACTGTTTTAAAATAATCTAACTGATCAGTATGTTGTAAGTTTTGCAGACTTGCTTGGAAAAGCCCAGGAAATAGTCATTCTATATAGCACTTGGTATCTTAGGAATTATTTGTAGTTGGTCCAAAAAAATGAACAAATAAAAAATAAATATGACTGGTACTCAGTGTCTAAAGTTATACTAGATCTCATAATATAGGCAATTATGTATTTATTGAACCATTATCAATAACTGTTTTTTTTCACCAGTGATCTTATCATAAGACACAAGTAATAATGAGACTTACATTTATGCTTATCCGACCTATAGACCTACCACTAATTTAGGTTAACTGTAGCAGTAGGCAAATTACAATATCTCTTATCATGATGGGATTTTCTATGCAGTAACTGAAAATTAAAAGAGAGAAGCTTTCTGCTGTATGGTCAGGGATAGAAATATGCCTAAAACCCAAGACATCAGATTTCACCATACAGAACACTGATACTTTCATGTCTTAGAAAAAATATGGAATGCAGAAGGTCAGGCTTTTTACAAAATGAAGATTAATGTGTGTTGTCCCTTTTATTCACGAGTTTTCTGTCTGTCAGGTAGTCCTGAATTTTGTTACACAGCAATAATTACAGTTATTCTTGCAACAGATATCTAGCCACAGGGTGATAGTGCAAAAATAGAGATAGTATCTTTAAGCAGAGGTACTGCAACTGACAAGCTGCCAGAATAAATTCAAAGTGCCTGCTATACTAATGAACAATTTCTATCACAGAAGTAATCAGGTCTAGACTTAAAGACTGCATCTTGACGGACTACAATTCCGAGACCAGGGCAAAAGCAAAATGACAGAGTTTGTACTTTTGTCCTTTGTCTTTTTTACCCATCTTACTAGCAAACAGGAAATGTGCGATTTTATGGTAAAAACAGAGAAGGATAGTAAGACACGTTTTTTATGAAGCTTGTCCTTATAATCATAAATCTTGTAGCAAGGAAAAATAAGAAGTGCAGGGCTGGTGTATTTCAACAAAAGTGGATCCTTCTATAAAACAGCAATAAATCTGATAGCAGCTATCCAATGGATGAAGAAAATTGTTTATCTACAGCTATAAACTTTCAAAAATGCTGCATAAACCATTTCAGTAATATCACATGAATATATTTTAAAGGCCATTATTAGTTCTTTAAGTTTCTAAACAGTAGATGTCTATATTAAACACACACACACACACACACACACACACACACACACACACTCTCCTCTTACCTGGAGCGATGTAGATCCCATCCCTTCGTGACATTAAATCCATAGTGCACTACAAACCTGCCCACGTGATGTAGATCCCTTCGTGCCATTAAATCCATAGTGCATTACGTCCGTTGGAGTACATCCACCATGCGAGATGTTCTTCCCCCGACGAGACTCCAGCCTGCCGACGTTGCAGTCCGAGTCCGATCTGTTTCCAGCCACAGTCTATGCAGTTACAACTGCATAGACTTCTGGGATCTCTGCTCTGACATGTTTCCCAATCCGGACTGCTGCTGAAACAGTCTGCGCATGCTCCAGACTGTCTCAGCAGCAGTCCGGACTAGTGCGCATGCGCGAAAGTCCGTGAATTTAAATTTTTTTTAAATCTTATAGTTTCTTTAATTTCTTTCTTTTTACAGCTGGGGGGGCTGCAGTCCAGCAGTCCAATAGCACGGGCCACCCCTGGTCCCAGATATCACAATAAGTACATTCAGAAACAGTGAATACAAGTAATAAAATATTATGCTGCAATACAACAATTAAACACAAGATGGCAGAAGTTATTCATAAATCCTTGATAGAGCTCATATTGTTTTATTATAACTGTTTGGCTCACCAACTGACAAAATATCACTAAGTAACATTAATATATAGCAAAATTCATTGTAGAATAATAAGCAAAGTAAAAAAAAAGACCCAGTTAAACAAGACTCCTAAAACATATAACTAAATATGTAACAGTGTAACAGCTGTGCATGTTTACACAGTGAAACTAGTTAAGAATGTTTTGGAAGTTAAAAAAATCATACAGATTAACATAATAGCATGTGCACAAAAGTGGAGTTAGAATGAACAGACAACATGTAACAATCCACAGAGAATGGAACGCAGATTACATATTGACACATAGGAACATGATAGTAATTCCAATGAGGAAAGCATTTGTGTCTTATGTTCGCGAATGACCCACAATTAAATGTGAACTTTGGTTTATTTCATACCATGGGAGTGATGTAAGAGATTATATTTTTTTAAACTGTTAAATACTTTTAATTTAGAGAAACATTTTTCTGCTTTGAACAGAATGACTAACACTTCATACTGATGCAGTCTGTAACTCATTGTATTCAATTCGGTCTGAAGCAGTTTTAGTCCATACAGACCAGAGAGACTGTGTGTGTGATTAGTTATTCTGTTGCTGCATAGGGTTTTCCACTAGTAACATGCGGTAAAAAGTGATGAGTTGGTGGCTGTATCTTTGTTGCATATGTAAGTGCCTTGGAACCTGGCACATCCATTGTGGATAAACTTAATGGTGCGCTGGTAAAGTAGAGTTGTTTGACAGTGCTAACCGTAACCCTGGATGTTCTGTAGGAGGATGTCTGTCTTCTGGACAGATTTCTAGAGTAGTACACGTATCACTGATTCCATTTTCAGTCTCTGAGTTACCTCCCACCCACAGGAAGTAAAACCAAGAAAAGTCCAAAACCAAAAAATCCACAGTCCACAGAACAGGCAAAACGACACTGCACCAAAATAGCGTATAACCGTTTATTATCCGCTTTCGTAAAAAACTTCCTCAGAATAAAATCGTTTAATACAACTTCCTGGTTAAATACTAATATACAAGTCAGATGGTTAATTAAACAATTAAATATTTAAATACAAAAAAAAAATATATAAAAAATCTTTTGAAAACACAAAATACCAAATAATTTTTATTGTAAAGCAAAATGAGAATAAATTAACCCCCCATCTTTGTTAATATTTAATTTGCGTTGTTTTAAAAAACACTTAACATTAATAGCTTCATTAAGACCAGCGGCAGTATCAGATTTTAATTTAATCTGCCAGTAGGTCTCCCTTTGCAAGAGGTAGTTCTTAAAATCCCCTTCCCTCATATCCTTGTGACCTACCTCTAATACAGAAAATAAAAATTTACTAAAAGAGGTACAAACCAAGGAATGCTTGTAAAGAGCATTCTTTTCATCTTTGGTTTTTATAGAATATAAATGCTCCCTAATACGTGTCTTTAACTCTCTGGTGGTCATCCCTATGTAAAATGCCGTACAGGAGGAACATAAGGCAATGTAAATGACCCCACTAGTACAACAATTCACATACCCAGGTACCACCAGGGTCCTATTGAAAGTACTGACAAAAATATAAGGACCAGTGGATATAAATCTGCACATGTTGCATTGATTGCAACTGTACATACCTTTCTTGTTGGACACAAAATTGGAAATCTTTCCCTGCTGGTTTTCCAAAATCCGTTTTAAATTAAAACTATTCTTTTGAACAAACACGGGTTTTTCTCCCAAAATATGAAAAATGTCTGAGTTCCCTTTTATAATTCTCCAATTTTTATTTATAATATTTTGAATATTCCGACAATCGGAACTCATTTCCAAGGAACAAATTAAATTAACATTCATTGCTTTACCGGTGTCATTCTTAGCTAAAGAATGTACACGACCTAGTTTTAAATTTAATAGTGGGGAAAATTTGTCAATTCTATTGGAGTAAATATCGGCACTAATGTGGACAAGGGTTGGTTCATCATAACCTCTGTTGACAAATAAAGAAGTAATAAAGGCAAATTCCTGAACCAAGTCCGCGTCCTTAGAAGTCATGCGACTCGCTTGGATAAACTGCCCTTTTGGAATGTTATTAATAACATACTTAGGATGACCACTCCTATAATGCAAGTACCCGTTATTAAAGGTCTTCTTCCGGTAAATACGACTGTGCAGTCTGTTCTCCTCAAAATCCCATTTAAGAGAAACATCCAAAAAATTAACATCCAACCCTTTCGTTCCAATAGTAAATTTTAAATAATCCGAAAAGGAATTAGTGTCCAAAAGAAATTCACTAACAGTGGAAATGTCTCCATCAATAACAAAAAATAGGTCATCCATGAAACGACAAAAAAATTAAATGTTATATTTGCTAGCCAAGATGGGAAAAAACTGTTTCTCCCACCATGACATAACCAAATTGGCATATGCTGGGGCTGCTGAAGAGCCCATAGCAACCCCCCTCTTTTGCCTATAATAAGTTTTCTCAAAAAGAAAAAAATTGTTCTCCAAAATGACTTCTAACAACCTACATATAAGGGAAACCATATTGTTGGTAAAATTCGAACAACTAGTAGATAAAAAGTTCCTAATGGCTTCAACCCCTTCATGATGGGGAATACAAGTAAATAGGGAAACAACATCAAGAGTAAACATGACTTGTTTATTGGGGTTAAAACCACAGGTAATGGCAAGATGGTTAATTTTTTTAAGAAAATGCCATGAATCCCAAATAAAGGAATGCTGATTAGAAACAATAGGCCCTAAGACAGCATCGAGAAATAAGGCCAATCCTTCAGTAACTGAATGGGGGGCCAACACTATCAGCCTAAATGGTGGATTATGTGTTGACTTATGAATTTTGGGAATCCCAAAAAGTACCCCAATTCTAGGCTGATCAATGGTACAAAAGTCATACAGTTCAAAACTGATCTCCCCATTCATAAGGGCATCATATAAGTATGAATGAATCAAACGATATGATCGTTTAACTTCAAACAGTGAAACTGTTTCATATTCATCACTGTTATTTAACAAATCTAAGATACCATTTACATAGGATTCCCTTTTCATGATAACTATGTTGTTCCCTTTGTCGCTTTTCATAAAACGAAATTTGTTGGTCATAGATTGTAGGTTTTTAATAGCCTGTCTCTCTCTATTTGTTAAATTATTCAAAGACCTACATTCATACTTCAACATACAATCTACATCCTGTATACATGTTTCCTCAAAAACCTTTAAAGTATGCTGTAATTTTGGACAGTAAGTAGAAGGTTTGACAAAGGTACGGTCAGAAATAGATAAATCATGCAATAAATAATGCAAATTTAACTTTCGGGCATATTGCTTAATGTCAATAACCGTCCTAACATAATTAGCCCTTGTTTGAGGGACAAAATTAAGCCCCAATTTCAAAACATCCACTTCGTCAATACTAAAAACATGATCAGTCAAATTAATAATGCTGAAATGATCTTTCAAAGGTTCTAAGTCTCTTCCCCTGAAGACTGAGAGCCCAGAAATGTTCGGCTCCTGGTCAACACTGTTTTGGTTGTAGTTTGATTTCTCCGGTTGGAAAAAGAAGCTGATGTTGGTAAGGGAACAGAATTCCCTAATCCTGAACCAGAAACAGTGGTATTCGTGTTGCTCTTAGAAACATTGTCCGCCGTAGATAGTGGTGGAAAATTTTCCACAACCAATAAGGAATTCCCTTCAGCTTGCACAGCCTCACCAATGGAAGATTTGTCGGTAGAAAACTTAATTACCGTCTTTTCGTGGATGTTAGAACTAGTAGGGCCCAAGGAACTAGTCGCCACAGGAGGGTTGTTCTTAAATTGATTGTTACCACCAAATCCAACAGTTTTGGATAAAACCCCACCAACTGACTTCTTAAATCCTTGGCCGTTACTGTTAGTAAATTTATAAAGTTTACTGGGAACACCAAAATTGGTAAAAGCAGAGTTGTTTTTATATGACTCAAGATCCCGTAACAATTTGGAATGTTTCCTGTTAATATTATCAGCAGAGAACTGTTCCGTTTCATTTGAAACGGAAACAAAAAATTCGGAAAACTTTTGCTCACCTAAACTCTGCTTGAAATAAGCCTCAATGTCAATGATTTCTTTTTTAAGTAGTTCCTTTTTAGCAATATTGTTGTCAAAAAGCAACCTTAAAAAGCGTAAACCTGCTTCATTAAAAAAGGCAGTCAAAGTATTGAAAAAAGGGTCTCCGGCATGCACCCCATTCGGGCACTTAAAAAACCGTAACCCCTTTGGAACGATGTTAAGTTCCAAACAACGTGCAAAGTAACAATTCTCTACATGTATAGCGTTATACCTTTTCAGAAGCTTTAACAACTGCCCCCGTTTGGAATTGAAGTCCTCGTTGTAAAGTACGTTGGAATTTCCTTCAACAGCCCCCAGATCACTAAAGGGGTTCTCCGCACGGTCGAAAAACTCCTGAAAAGTCGCCCGACCAATGATGCGTTGTTAGTTCAATACCGCTGAATTCAGTTGTCGCGTTGTTGGGTCAAAATTAGCATCGGCTTCCAAATCTTTGATAAAGCCAACCAGACTAGAAGCTCTAATAGTAGTCTCCGGATCATTCGCCTTAGTAACTAAAAATTTGAGCGAATTCTTGATCTCAGCTAGAGTAGCAAGCAGTAACATGTTTAAACTCCCAACATCAGAAGAAGGAGTAGCATGAACACTCAGGTTCAACAAGGGGTCGTCAGCAGCCTCAGCCATGGTGAAACACAAACAAGTAAAACCAAGAAAAGTCCAAAACTTCCTCAGAATAAAATCGTTTAATACAACTTCCTGGTTAAATACTAATATACAAGTCAGGTGGTTAATTAAACAATTAAATATTTAAATACAAAAAAAAATATATAAAAAATCTTTTGAAAACACAAAATACCAAATAATTTTTATTGTAAAGCAAAATGAGAATAAATTAACCCCCCATCTTTGTTAATATTTAATTTGCGTTGTTTTAAAAAACACTTAACATTAATAGCTTCATTAAGACCAGGGGCAGTATCAGATTCTCTACTACTCTAGCTGAGATCAAGAATTCGCTCAAATTTTTAGTTACTAAGGCAAATGATCCTTATATATATGTATGTATATATATATATATATGTATGTATGTATATATATATATATATATATATATATATATATATATATATATATGTATATATATATATATATATATATATATGTCTATATATATATATATATATATATATATCACTTTAACAGAAAATATATGCTCATGAGGAACAAAATTGAGATTTTCCAGGTCTTGAATCTTAATGACATCAGAAGCAGGTGTATTACAATCCTTTCTTTCTGTGATAGGACATGATACAGAAGGAGATGAGAGATTGGCTCCTCCTTCAACACGTGCATTGAGGGACAGTGAGGGTGAAGTTGCATTTTTTTGTTTTTGCCTTGACAAATCCTTTTCGGATGAGATAAAGAGAAAGGAAGGAATAGAAGAGTCCCATTATACAACTGTTAGTCATTCAGGCGAGTACATGGATGGAGGGTGTAGAAAACTGGAAACTGGTGGCCTTCTATTGATCCATACAAGTTTACTTCTCATGTCATCTTTCTTATTGAGCTATAGGATCACCCAGTGTTTAACCTCTGTTAATGGTTCTTGCCTGTTGTGCTCCAGTAATCTGCTAGAATATTTTGTTAGCTGGGGATGTATCAACGAACAACAAATGGACAAACCCAACACAGCTCGAGGCAAAATGAACTTGGCAAGCGCTTTCATGTCAAAATGGCACTTCATTAGACCATAAAACCAATGAAACAGAAGCACATTAGATTAAATCCCCAACAGTTCGCAATAAAACAATTCATGAAACAAGTAACGTGATTTCAACACCGGTTTTAAAGGTACAACATCGTTTAAACCGGACCCTTTGTCTGCTTGCAATGTGATAATCCATTCCATTTCTGCATACTTAGCTCTATTAATAAAATCATCCCCTCTCAAATCTTCAGTCAAAAGCTGTAGCACTAAAAATTTAAATGAATATGTAGCACTATGTAAATCTATATGCTTCGCTAAAGCATTCATGGTTTTATTCTTGCAAATATCCATAAAAGTACTTAAGAATACATTCCTTCAAGGAACAATTAGTCTTTGCCACATAGAAGCACGAGGACACAGCGCATGAAGCCAGATAGACCAAATCTGTACTTTTCAATCAGCATAAAGCTTAAGTGCATAACGATCTCCTGCATCAGGATCCATAAACTGTGGGGAGGGACTAACAAACTTACATGTACTACAAGATCTACATGAAAAAGTACCACTACATTCTGATCTCAATAAATTAGTCTGGCATTGTGTATAGCAAAGTTGCATTCTTATAGATTTGTTATTCTTAAAACAAAACTTAGGTTCATTACCTATGATTCGCTTCAAAGAAGCATCAGCCATCAAAATAGGCCAATTCTTTTTAACTATCTCGCATACTAAATGGATATCAGTATAATAAGTTAAAGAAACCCTAGGAACTTTACTTTTTATATCAGACATATGAATGGCTGCTCAGTCCAAATCATCCACTAAGGAATAATAAGGATTGGTTCTATCTTTCCAAGCCCAATGCGCCTCATCCATTGTCTTGCAAACATCACAAGTCAAATAATCTCTACTTATAATGATTGCATATGCCCTGAAATGCATATTGCAAACGATCATCATTATTGTTCAACCTAGATATCCGCATGAACTGACCTTTGACAACATTCTTATGTACAAATTTAGGGTGCATACTACATTGATGTAATAGATTGTTGCCGCGGTGGTACGGCTTTAGCAAGAGGTTCTCCCGTTCGATTCTCGGCGTGACTTGGGAGTGACTTCTGTGTGGAGTCTGCATGTCCTCCCCGTGGTTGGGTATCGTTCGAAAGACATGTGTGTGTAAATGGGCGTGCCTTTGTTGAAGGTTGGGCGTCGAGCTGGCACCTCAGCGTTTCGTAAAAATCTACTGCCAATCATTAGTGGACCGGAGTTTCCGCTGTGGCGACCCCTTACCGGGAAAAAGCCGAAAGACAAACAACAACTACATTGATGTAATAGGCTATTGCTTTTACAAGGCGTACTATATACACTAGTGCTAATGTGACCTTCACTGGTTTTAGCTATAGTAACACCAAGAAAGTCTATACTTTATAAGTAAATTCTAAAATGTAATATATTGCGCGTGTTCATGGTCAACTAACACCTTGGTTGTCTCCCAGTAAGCTAGTAGCATATTGGCATAGCTACTGGCACATAAAGTGCCCATGGCCACCCCAGGTTTCTGTAAATAAATGCATACCAACAATTTTGGAGTTAATGAGAATACCTCTTAGACGGAGATTGTGAGTATGGAAGCATTCTGTAACTCCTTAAAAGAACTGGAAAGTAAGCTGTTTAAGTTTAAATGATTGCAATGGCAACAGCTGTACTTGGAAGCTTGTTTATACTTTAAAGTGATACCAAGAAGGCTGCTTATTTTTAAAAAGCCTACCTATGCGGACACTTATTCAGAACTTTTAAAATGATGGCATATGCTTAATATTGATTTAGGTTTTAATTATATGAAATTATTGATTGGTTTCTTTAAACCTACTGAAGACATGCTGCTTAGTGAGATTAATTTGTTACAACAATCCATGAATGTGAAGTTTAGCCAGGAATTATATAATTTGGCGATGGACAAAATATAGGTTCATAGATTAGTACTAGGCTAACAGCCCTTCTGGGTCATTTTAAGCCTAGCCAATTAACCCATGTGAGAATCAAACCCTGTACCTTGTGTCTGTAAGGCAAACACCTTAACCATTATGCCAACCTCCCACCCCAATATATAGCAATGTCTCTATGTATGAACAGAATCAGAAGCGGAAAAAGACTGAACGTGACTATAATGAGTCACTAAAGCAGACAATATTTTTTCCGGACCAAGAAACAGACAATACACAATCTGGCACTGTGATTGATGATGAAACTTCAAGTGTGAAAGATTGTGGAGAGGGGTCATACAATTCTTTGAAGTTAACTACTGCTACATATCTCCCTTCCACCCCCGAAAAATTATCCCTGGATAGTGAGCAAGTTACTTCTAGTGTAGCACCTGATATTCGGAAGAAAACGTATGCAGCCGCTACTATGTCATCTTCTTCAGTTTTTAAGAAACCTGCCAATCCCCTTAAAAGTGGAAGAGACTTTCAGATCTGGGTGGTCATTGAGCTGAAGCGGGAAACAGCGCAAAGTTTTGTTGGATTATATTCAACACGTGAGGGATCGTCATGTAAGGAAAACATGAAAGGTCATTAATTCATAACATTTTCTCTGTTTGATTGACTGGTGATCAGATTGCTGTGCTTGATAAAGGGCTATCTTTTATACCTGCCACTCATTTCAAAGTGTGCGATATTGTTTTAGAGCTGAAACTTTTTGCAAGAAGTATTATCCTTAAATGTATGTTTCCCAATTCAGTGTTGGTTCTGTGTTTACGAAATCTAGTACTTTTCTTCGACTTTACATCCATTGTTGGAATCTTTTCTTAAAAAATGTTGAGTTGGAAGTTGTCTGCAGTTTATCATCACCGAATGCAAGCAGATTTTTTTAATTTAACTGATGAAAAACGTGTAGCCTTGGTACAACTGCAAGAAATTCAATCGGTTAAAGTTCATTTTACCTTGAACTGTGTCATTTTGTCCATTTGTTCTTTGTTGATCTATCATTGCTGGTTGGACTTTCCTTTATGCACATTGCTGACTTTTTCTTTTATTAGCTGGGGATGTACACTGGGTGAAGTTGAATATTAAAGCTGAATGACAGATCAGAGTACAAATGTTTGACAGTGAAAATTGCAAATATTAATCTGTGAAAATATCACATAACTAGCTGAAGAATATATATATATATATATATATATATATATATATATATATATATATATATATATATATAGTTTTTTGGGGGGGGGCATTTTTGCAGGGGACAAGCCTTCCTGCTCACAACACACCCCTCTTACCTATATATATTAACTCTAAAGCCGATGCACCTTGGATTAAGGTGGTTTGTTCAAGATACATTAATCTTGGATTTATTTATAGCAAAAGAAAATCACACATTTGTGTGCATACTTTAAAATGTTGAACACATCTGTCCCAAACTATAGTCTTGCTTATGAATATTCAAGGTGACAACAAAGTCCCATACTTTTATAGCTAATCTACAGAAGTTGTAAGAGGGGATGCTTCCCCTTGTTGGTGTACTACATCACTGCAATATTGTCTGTTAGTACCCTGGGGACTCTTGATCATAACTTAAGACTGAATGGAAAGCTTTGAGGGCACAGACAATCACCATCATTTCCTGTATATTGATGAGCCTCTTTCTCAGGCCCCTAGACCAGACACTCTAAACCTTAAGCTGGTTCAAATGGGCTTCACCAAACCAGCCACAAGACATATGATGTTAATTCAATAGTCAGCTGAGTTACTGAGAAAAACTGTCTGAGATTGTTGGTTACTTTGGTAGCCAATTCCTTCTTGAAAGCTGGAATCACTGGGACTCCTCTTCTAGTGATTTCCATTATACCAGGAATTATGCTAAGGACAGGCCTTCCTCCTGTCAGGCTGAAAAACATTCTTTAGCAGTTGCAGATAATCAAAGGAATGGACTAGAGTTAAAGTAGACACCTGCCTAACCAGCATCTGTGGTGCAGGTTCTGGACTTCAGGTAACCAGGGAACAGGTGGGGCAAAGTTCAAGGGGTGTAAACCTTGTTGGAGGTCAAGATTTCTGAAGTTAAGTTGATTGAAAACCTGGTTCTGGTACTGTGAATGTGACATTTGACTCTGCTGCAGTTGATTAAGATCTAGACGTACCATCCAATCATGCATGCAAACAGGCACGCACAGAAATCAGTAGAGTAGGGTTGGGGAGTGGTGGGAGAAATAATTATAATAATGGCTTGGGGCAAATAAACAACAGGCTCAATGGACACTACATCCTCCCCACTCAAAACTACTGATGGGGGTCAGTAAGGCCTTATGCAGCCTATGACATTCTTATTTTTTACATATTTGTGTGTGTGTGTGTGTGTGTGTACGCGCTTCTTTGCATGTCTAATAATTCCTCAATGTCTGCTCTATGCCCAGTCACATTTCTTTGCAACTGTCAATACCGATGAGATCAGTGGTCTCACGTATGTGGGCCTTTGCACATCCACACAACTTAATAGGTTCTCTTTTGTCAATAGAAACTCCTGAGCCAATAAATTCCTGTTTAACTTCTGGCTCCCTCCTTTGAATTCCATCAACATATCACATTGCTAACAAAATGTGCTCCCATGTCCCTCTTTTCTGTAGGTCACACCCCCAAATAAAAATCCTGTACTTGTGAGGTCATCTTATGCAACCTTGCTGGTATATAAAAATATTTATGCAGGCATATCCAGCCAGATATTCTAAATTTCCTATTTTTACTTGCTGTTCTGGGGGACTAAAACGATATCCAGCCATTCATCTTCTGTTTCCCTTTAGAGCTGTTGACTCTATTTATGTTTAAAGCCACTCATTAAGCTGCCGCAATTCAATTCCCTGATTACCATGTATGGTGCAGATATTAATTGTTTCTGTTCTATGTTTGGAGACCAGGCCTCGGTTAAAGATGAGATAATCGGAGGAGGTGGAAACCCTGAATCCACATTTCTCCCCACATGGTTCTTCCCATCCCCAACAATTCCCTGAATAACACCAAGCCTCTTGTATTCATATTGTATTCCCTTTGTAGCTCTTCCCACGCCTTCCACTGTTTCCCCACCTTCAACCATTCCCAAAATTTGGTTTCCTCATTTCTACTTTTCCATGGTTTCTCCACTTCCTTTCTGCCTCTAGGACCCATCCCAGTTAATTCATGCCTAATTATAACAAAGGACCTATCCCATGGCTTACAATCCCCTTTCATTAAAACTTATAAAATCCTCTTCCTTATGTGTGTGTACTCCACTTTCTGTTCCCCTGTCCTCTTCCAAAGTCTTCCAAATCTTGTATGCATCTCTAATATTGCCTTTGCCTGCTTGTCTAAAAAGATTTTCTTCCATTTTGCTTGATATCCTGGAGCTGGTAGCAAATTTTCATCTGAGTTGCCAGATAATAGTCCTGCAGATTCAGGAGCACAAGGCCTACATTCTCAATAGATTGTTGCAAATGCTGCCATTTTATCCTTGTTCCCATCCCACACAAGCTACCTTCATTTTGTTGTCTAATTTAAGCCAGAATTCATCCTCAGGGTCATAAAAATAAGCTTCACTAACATAAATAATCATGGGCAGTATAAACATTTTAATCACTTGTAACTTATTATACAGGAAGATAAAAACAATTTTTATCTCCTCGTTAAACCAATAATTTTTTTGTCTAACCTCAGCCAACATTTCTTCAGCAGCTTTCCTGTTGGCCCTTTTAATGGGAAATGTCATTGTATCAAGTCATACAAAGGGGTATAATTAACCACTATAACTTTTGTCTTCATCAAATTGATCTTGTATCCTGCTGCCAAGCAATGATACCACTGTAGAATATTATGAGTAATCTTGATGTCTTTTCCTGTCTGAGTGATGTACAGTTTAATATATATCCATGTTCATTATTATCCTGATCCATTTTCCAGGGAACCCAAAGGCTCCAACACTCTTCCCAAAACCTCCCAGCTCACTACTCAGCAGGACCAAATTTCTCTCTGCCCTCTCCACCTCCCCTTTTATTAAGATTGTTTTAAGAAAGTAATCTGCCATTTGTCTAACCTTAATGAACTCACACTGGTCAGCATTTATGACCCTCTTTACCAAATTACTCAACCATTTGGCTATTTCAGTATCAAACGCTTTATAATCATGGTTAAGTATTGAAATAAGACAAAAGAAGACTGGAAGAGTAGGTTCCTTCCCTTCTTTCAGGATTAATACAGTCAGAGCTTCTTTCCATGATTTTGGAACACCCTCACCCACCACAGATTATGGTTAAAAAGTTGAGCCCACATCTGGATTAAACTCTTTGGCTTCAGTCTCCAAACTTCTACTGGCACACCATTTTTTTCCAAGTACACCCCCCAATAGACTTTAATGCCTGTTCTATTTCTTCCTCTATCCTCCTCATTTAAACCTAACATTTTTCTTGCGTTAATTTTGGGAGGGTTAAACTACACAAGAATCCCTCTACATCTGTTGTACTCGCTTCCCCCCGTTCTTACTTTCCATATATCTCCTGATAAACATTCAACAAAATATTTTCTTGCCCATCTCTGCTTGATTCTAATTTTCACATCCTAGTATCCTTTAACTCGGATAACTGCTCTTGCTCCCTTTTCTACCATAGTCAAAGCATTTTTGAATATCTTGGATTGCTATAAAAGAACTTTAACTTAAGAGCTGCATCTCTATGTGCAGATACACTATCGAAGTATTCTCTCATTTGTTTGATCCTATCCATCTCCTCCTGAATTCCTTTCTCTTCAATTATCTCAGCCCTCTGTTACAAGGATTTAAATTTCACATTTGCTATTACAAATGTTCCCCTCATTTTCCTCCACGCGTCTTGTGCTTACCAGGTTGTGTGTAATCTAGTTTCTTCTTTACATTTGTCTCACCTTTCAGGTAATCCCTTCAGCTCTCCTACCACCCTAGCCAAACTTTTATCCAGCCTGTTGTCACCCATTTTTTTTTAAATCAGGTAATTCCATGAAATCATCATCATCTTTCGGCTTTTCCCGTTAGGGGTCACCACAGCGGATCATCTCTTTCCATTTCTTCCTATCCTCTGCATCTTGCTCTGTCACACCAACCGCCTGCATGTCCTCTCTCACCATGTCCATAAACCTTATCTTAGGCCTTCCTCTTTTCCTCTTACCTGGCAGCTCCATCCTTAGCATCTTTTTCCCAATATACCCATCATCCCTCCTCAGCACATGTCCAAACCAACGCAATCTCGTCTATCTTGCTTTGTCTCCAAACTGTCCAACATGAGCTGACCCTCTAATATACTGATTCCTAATCCTATCCATCCTAGTCACACTGAGTGCAAATCTTAACATCTTTAACTCTGCCACATCCAGCTCTGACTCCTGTCTTTTTGTCAATGCCACTGCCTCCAACCCATATAACATAGCTGGTCTCACTACCCTCTTGTAGACCTTCCCTTTCACTCTTACTGGTACCAGTCTGTCACAAATCACTCCTGACACTCTTCTTCACCCATTCTACCCTGCCTGTACTCTCTTCTTCACCTCTCTTCCACATTCACCATTACTCTGAACTGTTGATCCCAAGTACTTAAACTCGTTCACCTTTACCAACTCTACTCCCTGCATCCCCACCATTCCTCTACCCTCCCTCTCATTTACACACATATATTCTGTCATAGTCCTGCTGACCTTCATTCCTCTTCTCTCTAGAGCATATCTCCACCTCTCCAGAGTCTCCTCAACCTGATTCCTACTCTCACTACAGATCACAATGTCATCTGCAAACATCATAGTCCACTGGGCCTCCTGTCTGATCTCATCTGTCAACCTGTCCATCACCACTGCAAATGAGAAAGGACTCAGAGCTGATCCTTGATGTAATCCCACTTCCACCTTAAACGGATCTGTCACTCCTACTGCAGTCCTCACCACTGTCACACTACCCTCGTACATATCCTGTACCACTCTTACATACTTCTCTGCCACTCCCGACTTCCGCATACAATACCACAACTCTTCTCTAGGCACCCTGTCATATGCTTTCTCCAAGTCTACAAAGACACAATGCAACTCCTTCTGACCTTCTCTGTATTTCTCCAATAACACTCTCAGAGCAAACATTGCATCTGTAGTGCTCTTGCCTGGCATGAAACCATACTGCTGATCACTAATCATCACCTCCCTTCTTAACCTAGCTTCTACTACTCTCTCCCATAACTTCAAGCTGTGACTGATCAATTTTATCCCTCTGTAGTTACTGCAGCTCTGCACATCACCCTTATTCTTAAAGACAGGTACCAAAACACTTGTTCTCCACTCCTCAGGCATCCTCTGACTTTCCAAAATTTCATTAAACAATCTAGTTAGAAATTCCAATGCCATTTCTCCTAAGCACCTCCATGCTTCCATTGGGATGTCATCTGGGCCAACAGCCTTTCCATTCTTCATCCTCTTCATAGCTGTCCTGACTTCCTCCTTGCTAATGTGTTTCACTTCCTGATTCACTATCCCCACATCATCCAACCTTCTCTCTCTCTCATTCACTTCAATCATCAGCCTCTCAAAATACTCTTTCCATCTACTCAACACACTCTCCTCTCTTGTGAGTACCTTTCCCTCACTGTCCTTTATCACCCTTACTTGAAATACATCAGAAAATGCCAATGATCTTGTCTATATTCTGCCTTACTGAGGTGAAAAGATATCAACACTGGAGGATGGTGTGATAAAGCTATGGGCATTGTAGTCACCCTCTTCAACAACTCCCTATCATCCTTGCCCATGACTTTTGCCTCCCAGAATAAAATATATGCTGTCCTGTCACATTCAAGACTTGAGCACAATCCATGAGGCTAAAATCTGCATATATTTCCATATTTCCCTAAGTATTTTGCTGTCCCTTGAATCTTATTTTGCCTTAATCCTCCCATTACATTGTCTCTGTGACTAATTTCCAGTCACCTGCTAGAATTAATATTCCCTGATGAATGTCCAGGATCAACCCCATAACCTCCCTTATCTCCAGTGTTGTCACTCTAGGGGGATATAAACTGAGACTAGTGTCAACCTAACTCCTTTCCGCATTTCTGTTGTTGCTGTAAACCTTCTTCTATTGTCTCTATATACTTCCACTACAATTTGATTTTTTATTCACCCTAAAATTACAACCCCTCTTTTCCTTTCTTTCTCTATGCCTGCATATTTGCTTTCCCAACCACGTTCCTTGATTAAGTGCTCATGCTCTTTCCCATTTAGATGTTTCTGCTGCGGTAAAATTATCTGCATCATAACACTTTCACAAGAACTGTAATACTCTACTCCTGTTGGCATTTTCAACTAATCCTTTCACACTCCATGTTAGTACCCTCCAATCCTTCTCTGCTCTGGTACTTCCTTTATACAGAAATTCTCCTTGATTTGGGACACAACAGCTAAGCATTCTTCATACCTGTCTTTGATTGACCAGCCTGTAGATCTGACCAGTTTGCCCTCATCCCTTTGAACTGTACACACAAACACTTTCAACTTTTGTATAGCAGCTGTTGGAGTAAGCACTCCTACTATGCCAGTGGGAAAAAAACTCATGTAATAAACAGAAGTGATGATGTATCCCCCTTCCACCAGCCTCCCCAAATTTCAAATGAGAGCTGCTAATTTCCTAGCATTGAATCTGTTGGTTACGTTTTTTTATTATTCCCTGCCCTCATTCTCCGTTCTTACTTTGTGTGCTGCCTGCATATGCTTTCTTGCCCCCCTGACTGTCCCCATCCAGCCTTTACTCATTTACAGCTACAAACTGCCTAGATAATAAGCATCAAAGTAAACTTCACTCACCCCCCCCATGTTGCCACACTTTAAGCCCCTACAGATTGCCACCCGAATGTAATAGATTCCTGGATTGTTCTATTTATCAGTGTCAATGATATTGGTTTAGCAGTATCAGTTGTACAACAGGTAGCACACTCCCTTTGGTGCAGAATGCTGTGGGTTCAAGTTCCACACCAGGTAGATTGATTGCTGACACTGCAATGCACCATAAGGGGGAATGGGTGCTGCACTCCTGAGTTTGTTGTCCTTTGGATGAGACATTAAACCAATCTGCTTGAGTTGGTGGTAGTTCAGTTGGATTTAAAAGACTTCACTGCACCTATCGAAAATAAGAGGAGGAAGTTCCCTGATGCCTTGGTCAAATTTCCTCTAGCAGTATAAATATCACCTTGAGTCTCTCCTGAAAAAGGCTACTAGCCTAGTGGAACAAATCTGTTCAAAAGGTGGTAAATAAAATAAATAAAATAAAATGTCTTTCAGGCCCAAGTGGGACCACTCGTGTTCTTCTGTTAATCTTAGAAACATCTTTCTTTACAGGACTTGCTGTATTAAATTCTCATTCCTATTGTATTTGTACCTCCACCCATTTTATCATCATTCCTGGTTGCCCAGTCAACAACACTATCTTTAATACCTCCCTCTCTCCTAATTGACCAGCCTTCTGTGTTAGTGTGAGCAACTGTCAAGATCTGCAGTTTAAATTGTTTCCATTTTTACTTATTTATTTTATATTTGTTAACTGAGGGTGTCTGACTGAGCCGAAAAGGCCCTTTTTCAGCAGAGGCCCGGGGAGAAAAGCTCCACATAGAAAAATTACAGATACATTTAGTTATTTAGACATGATCAGTATATACACAAATTACAAAAAAACATGTTTTTACAGTGGTATGCAGCACATCAGCAGTTACAGTGGAGAGAACAAACAACAACATATTAATTTAAAAATAAATGTAATTAATAGATTTGTGGTGTAAAGCTGAAATTTGGAACATAGGTAGAATATATACATAGTACACAGGTACAGTACATACATTGTAGATTAGCCAGTATTTGTGAGGAAGACTGAAAACTATTATCAAGTACTCTAGGTTTAGTATGTGTACCTTATCCGCTTTCACTAGCCTGTGGAGCAATCATGGCACTGCCAACTTTGCTTGAGATGTTGGCTGATGATGTGTTTGAATGTTAGTGGGGACAGAATTCCATTTTTTAGCCACTGAACTACTATATAGTGTATCTCCAAAGCTATTGTAGCTGTTGGTGACTTCTAGTAGTAGTTTGCTTAATGATCTAAGAGGCCTTTTGGCTGAGTGATGTTGTACTAGGTTTTTGAGAGCAGGACACTTATTGGGGAGGTAATAGATCGAATGACAGAGGCAGAGCTGATTGTAGCCTAGGAAGTTGGGTAGTTCAAGCCAGTGGAGCTGTCTCAAAGGAGTGCAGTGATGAGTTCTATATGAGCAATTTGCAGCAAAGCGGGCAATTCTGTTATAGCAGGCTTCCATTTTGCTTAGTTCAGTTTTGTTGAGATTAGCCTGAATGAGAGATGCATAGAGTAGGGTGGATAGAAGTTGGGAGCGAGCAATGGCTGATCTTGTGTTGTTGGTAAGAAATGGTTTGATATGGTAGAGTGATCCCAGTTTGGCATGTACTTTTTTAATAGTTAAGTTGAGATGACTATCAAATTTTAGGTGGGAGTCTATGGTTATTCCCAATAGCTTAGCCTTTGCCACTGAAGTGATTGGAGTAGCATTTGTGGAGTAGATAGTGAACTGACTGTTATCAGTGTTTTTGTTAGAACTGATTATAATCATAAGCTGAGTTTTCTTTGGACTGAGGATAAGTTGGGTTTTGGTGAGGTAGTTTTCAATGTCAGAGAATGCTAGCTGAGTTCTTTGCAGGAGGGTGGGAATGTTTTGTGCAGCACAGATTAAGGTAGTGTCATCTGCATACTGAATGATAGATGCATGCTGTGTGGAGGTATGAAGGTCATTTGTGAAGATTGTGAATAGTAGTGGTCCTAAGATAGAACCCTGTGGGACTCCTATAGTTATGGAGGGACTATATCAGTCTGTCGAAACGGCTGACGATCGAACACCAGATGTTCGAACTGTGAAGTTCGAACACTGATTATCGCGAAGCCTCAGAACACCAAATTCTTTCCCAGGGAAAGAATCTGGTGGGCTGTTTCTGTGGCTTCGCAATTATCAGGACTGTGGTGGGAAGTTACGGGTCAGGTTCAAGTAAGTGTGCGATTGTGTGGACGTTAGGGTCAGGGCTCGGGTAAGGTGTGTGATAGTGACAGACGTTAGGGTTAGGGCTCGGGTGAGGTGGGTGTGTGATAGTGACAGACTTTAGGGTTAGGGCGGGATAGGTGAGTTAGGGTTAGGGCATGGGTCAGGTGACTGTGCTATAGTGACAGACCTTAGGGGTAGGGTTTGGGTTAAGGTAAGTGGATAGATAGTAGTGTATGTACAGTTTAGTGTAGGGTTAGATGTAGGATTTTAAGTGTTTATGTGTGGATTCAGTGGCATAACTATGAGAGGCGAAGTGAGGCAATTGCCTCAGGACGCCAAGCAGCAGGGGGCACTTTGGGCAAGGCATTTAATTTAAAAAAATAGTTTTTTTTTAGGGCGTTCTTCTTTAAGAAGTGTAGCCGCGGGCGTGCTGACTTCATCGCGATCAGTGCAGCACTTATTTTCAAGTTTGCAAGCAGGAACCGAAACGGATGGTTTAGAGGACTACTTGCGAGCGAGCGGTTTGGTTTAGTCGAGGACATCTTACGAACGGGAACTGAAATGGATGGACGGACGGAAGATGGGATTTCAGAGTGAGTAATGTGTGGAAGATTTCAGAGTGAGAGGTGTGTGTGTGGAATTTCAGAGTGAGAGGTGTGTGTGTGGGATTTCAGAGTGAGAGGTGTGTGTGTGGGATTTTCAGAGTGAGAGGTGTGTGTGTGGGATTTTCAGAGTGAGAGGTGTGTGCGTGGGATTTCAGAGTGAGAGGTGTGTGCGTGGGATTTCAGAGTGAGAGGTGTGTGGGTGGGATTTCAGAGTGAGAGGTGTGTGTGGGATTTCAGAGTGAGAGGTGTGTGTGGGATTTCAGAGTGAGAGGTGTGTGTGTGGGATTTCAGAGTGAGAGGTGTGTGTGGGATTTCAGAGTGAGAGGTGTGTGTGGGATTTCAGAGTGAGAGGTGTGTGTGTGTGGGATTTCAGAGTGAGAGGTGTGTGTGGGATTTCAGAGTGAGAGGTGTGTGTGGGATTTCACAGTGAGAGGTGTGTGTGTGTGGGATTTCAGAGTGAGAGGTGTGTGTGTGGGATTTTAGAATGAGAGGTGTGTGTGTGGGATTTCAGAGTGAGAGGTGTGTGTGTGGGATTTCGGAGTGAGAGGTGCGTGTGTGTGGGATTTCAGTGAGGTGTGTGTGTGTGGGATTTCAGTGAGGGGTGTGTGTGATTTCAGAGTGAAAGGTAGGTGTGTGTGTGTGATTTCAGAGTGAGAGGTGTGTGTGGGATTTCACAGTGAGAGGTGTGTGTGTGGGATTTCAGAGTGAGAGGTGTGTGTGTGGGATTTCAGAGTGAGAGGTGTGTGTGGGAATTCAGAGTGAGAGGTGTGTGTGTGGAATTTTCAGAGTGAGAGGTGTGTGTGGGGGATTTTCAGAGTGAGAGGTGTGTGTGTGGGATTTCAGAGTGAGAGGTGTGTGTGGGATTTCAGAGTGAGAGGTGTGTGTGTGGGATTTCAGAGTGAGAGGTGTGTGTGGGATTTTCAGAGTGAGAGGTGTGTGTGTGGGATTTCAGAGTGAGAGGTGTGTGTGGGATTTCAGAGTGAGAGGTGTGTGTGGGATTTCAGAGTGAGAGGTGTGTGTGTGGGATTTTCAGAGTGAGAGGTGTGTGTGTGGGATTTCACAGTGAGAGGTGTGTGTGGGATTTCAGAGTGAGAGGTGTGTGTGGGATTTCAGGTGAGAGGTGTGTGCGTGGGATTTCAGAGTGAGAGGTGTGTGTGTGGGATTTCAGAGTGAGAGGTGTGTGTGTGGGATTTCAGAGTGAGAGGTGTGTGTGGGGGATTTCAGAGTGAGAGGTGTGTGTGTGGGATTTTCAGATTGAGAGGTGTGTGTGTGGGATTTCACAGTGAGAGGTGTGTGTGGGATTTCAGAGTGAGAGGTGTGTGTGGGATTTCAGAGTGAGAGGTGTGTGTGTGGGATTTCAGAGTGAGAGGTGTGTGTGTGGGATTTCAGAGTGAGAGGTGTGTGTGTGGGATTTCAGAGTGAGGGGTGTGTGTGTGTGGGATTTCAGAGTGAGAGGTGTGTGTGGGATTTCAGTGAGAGAGGTGTGTGTGTGGGATTTCAGGTGAGAGGTGTGTGTGTGGGATTTCAGGTGAGAGGTGTGTGTGGGATTTCAGAGTGAGAGATGTGTGTGTGGGATTTTCAGGTGAGAGGTGTGTGTGTGGATTTCAGAGTGAGAGGTGTGTGTGGGATTTCAGGTGAGAGGTGTGTGTGTGGGATTTCAGAGTGAGAGGTGTGTGTGAGATTTCAGAGTGAGAGGTGTGTGTGTGGGATTTCAGGTGAGAGGTGTGTGTGTGGGATTTCAGGTGAGAGGTGTGTGTGTGGGATTTCAGGTGAGAGGTGTGAGTGGGATTTCAGTGTGAGAGGTGTGTGTGTGGGATTTCAGAGTGAGAGGTGTGAGTGGGATTTCAGAGTGAGAGGTGTGTGTGTGGGATTTCAGAGTGAGAGATGAGTGGGATTTCAGAGTGAGAGGTGTGTGAGTGGGATTTCAGAGTGAGAGGTGTGTGTGTGGGATTTCAGGTGAGAGGTGTGTGTGTGGGATTTCAGAGTGAGAGGTGTGTGTGGGATTTCAGAGTGAGAGGTGTGTGTGTGGGATTTTCAGAGTGAGAGGTGTGTGTGTGGGATTTCAGAGTGAGAGGTGTGTGTGTGGGATTTTCAGAGTGAGAGGTGTGTGTGTGGGATTTTCAGAGTGAGAGGTGTGTGTGGGATTTCAGAGTGAGAGGTGTGTGTGGGATTTCAGAGTGAGAGGTGTGTGTGGGGGATTTCAGAGTGAGAGGTGTATGTGTGGGATTTCAGAGTGTGAGGTGTGTGTGGGATTTCAGAGTGAGAGGTGTGTGTGTGGGATTTCAGAGTGAGAGGTGTGTGTGTGGGATTTCAGAGTGAGAGGTGTGTGTGTGGGATTTCAGAGTGAGAGGTGTGTGTGTGGGATTTCAGAGTGAGAGGTGTGTGTGTGGGATTTTCACAGTGAGAGGTGTGTGTGTGGGATTTCACAGTGAGAGGTGTGTGTGTGGGATTTCAGAGTGAGAGGTGTGTGTGTGGGATTTCAGAGTGAGAGGTGTGTGTGGGATTTCAGAGTGAGAGGTGTGTGTGGGATTTTAGAGTGAGAGGTGTGTGTGGGATTTCAGAGTGAGAGGTGTGTGTGGGATTTCAGAGTGAGAGGTGTGTGTGGGATTTCAGAGTGAGAGGTGTGTGTGTGGGATTTCAGAGTGAGAGGTGTGTGTGGGATTTCAGAGTGAGGAGAGCCTTGAGCCTAAACCAACACTGGAAGAGCCTACTACTGGCTTTTCAAGAGAACTGTCACAACTAGATGTCTTCGTATAAGGGTTACATCCCTACTAAGGGCATCCATATAATTCCAATGGTATTAGGAGCAATTGGGTTCGTGAAATAATTTAAAGTCCTATTAAATTATGTCACCAGTATAGGTAAACCCATATGAACTACAGAAGGAGGCAATTTTGAGTATATTGCAGGTGTTGAAAATGGCACCATTGGCAAACATTTAAAAAGTGAAACAAAACTGATTTCATGATCATCACTGCCCTGAGTTGGAGATGGAGTCTCTCCTTGCCATGGTACTAACATACTCCACGTTTGGAAAATTAGAAAAAAGGAAAATGTTTGTTAAACTGTATTAAACGTTGACATAATTAATGCACTTCATTCTTCTGAAAAGTTTCTGTAAGACAGTTGTCGACTGAAATTTAGAAAACATATTCCTGTTGCTGTTTGTAAGCACAGAGCTGCTTATAAAATGTTTGTGGGACTGCGCACAAGTTAAATTTAGGGATAGTTAGCTTTCCACTTCACACATTGGTTCATAGAGTTTATTTGCAGGCACAGATTTGACTGCTAAGAGCTGTCTAATTTATTATTTGACTTGTTTAAAAGGAATAGTTCTTCTGTGTAGTTGTATTTTTTCTTGTTTAACTCTGTGATAGTTCTGACAGTTCAAAGTGGTGGTTTTCATGTAGAATGCATGCATCAGTTAACTGGGTGACTAGTTCAAGGGGAACTTGTAATTGCTTGGGCAGATTTAGTTGCATGGACTGAGCAGATGATTCATTGCTTCTTGTAGCTGGTATTGTTGAGATATGTGAATGGTACTATGTATTCTTTTAGGTAATGTGCTTCGATGGCCTATGTGGCTGGCATGAAATGCTTGTGTTTGAGTACCATTTGTTTCAGGGGATTTTACTAGAGAAGTGTTATGCAGTCAACCCTTTCTGGCTTGTTGGTGGCTTTTGTGAGACATACCTTTTGAATATTGTAGTGATGAGCAATTTCTGTTCTTGGCTGTCATGTCAGGTTGTTGGCTCCCTGTTTCAAAGGCAACATTTGAATAATTGGTACCAAATTGCTAGAATATGTAGCAGTTTGGAAGATTTGATGAAAAAATATATACTGTTAGTACATTTGGTGTAGACATTTTCTTTCCTTTCTAAACTATGATCTATTCCTTATGCTAAATACTACTGGGTGGCTGCAAAGATTTCATGATGGATGTGTATGCTTTCTGAGTTTAGTAACCAACTGACTAATTTTGCTGCAGAAAACTTGTTTAGAGGGTCAGCCTGATGGGGACCTGTGGCTAAAGACCAATATGTAGACTTTGGTGCAAAGTTATTGATTAGTTTTATTGTCTTTGTGTGTTGTATGTGAACATGATGTGGCAGTCATCTTGGTTGTTGTTGCACACCTTTACGTTTTTGGTAATCAACACAATGTGCCAAGAAACTGATTAGACTCTCATGGCTCCAAAATAAAACCCAACTGTAGTGTTCTCTGTTCCATTGTGAGTGCTTGATGTTTTGCCCACAACACTGTCTTCTTGAGTATGTTGAACAGTGGCGCAACTACGAGAGGCGAAGTGAGGCAATTGCGTGTGTGGGATTTCAGGGGGAGAGGTGTGTGTGTGTGGGGGGGGGATTTCAGAGTGAGAGGTGTGTGTGTGTGTGTGTGTGTGGGGGGGGGGGAGGGCCCCATATATAGATGTATATATATATATATATATATATATATAGATAGATATATAAATTAATGTACAGACAGATATTTGTATTTGTGTGTAGTGCTTTTTCGCAGAGAAAGGTACAGATGAAATTATTGTAGAAGTTACAGGTAGTGATACAATATATAAATGTGGTATCTGGTTTCAAATTTTTCTATGATTATTTAATTGCACTGAATGGCAATAAATTGATATTGCAGTCAGTATTCAAAGTTTCAAGCTTCAGATTAGGTCTATTTGTTGCCATACACATTAGTCAAGTTGTAAAATCTTCATTTTGTGCTAATATGAGATTAAGAAAGTGTTCATTACTAAATACATCTACACCTAACACTGTGGCTGGATGTACTGTGCATTTTTGTGAAAATGGTAGGGTTTGCTGTACTATGATAAAATCCATGAAAGCCATTTTGTTTTGTTGTAGGTGAACATTCTGTTTGTTCAGTGGTGGTGTGTGTGTGTGTGTGTGTGTGTGTGTTGGATTTCAGAGTGAGAGGTGTGTGTGTGTGGGATTTCAGAGTGAGAGGTGTGTGTGTGGGATTTCACAGTGAGAGGTGTGTGTGGGATTTCACAGTGAGAGGTGTGTGTGGGATTTCACAGTGAGAGGTGTGTGTGTGGGATTTCAGAGTGAGAGGTGTGAGTGGGATTTCAGTGTGAGAGGTGTGTGTGGGATTTCAGAGTGAGAGATGTGAGTGGGATTTCAGAGTGAGAGGTGTGTGAGTGGGATTTCAGAGTGAGAGGTGTGTGTGTGGGATTTCAGAGTGAGAGGTGTGTGTGTGTGGGATTTCAGAGTGAGAGGTGTGTGTGGGATTTCAGAGTGAGAGGTGTGTGTGTGGGATTTTCAGAGTGAGAGGTGTGTGTGTGGGATTTCAGAGTGAGAGGTGTGTGTGTGGGATTTTCAGAGTGAGAGGTGTGTGTGTGGGATTTTCAGAGTGAGAGGTGTGTGTGGGATTTCAGAGTGAGAGGTGTGTGTGGGATTTCAGAGTGAGAGGTGTGTGTGTGGGATTTCAGAGTGATAGAGGTGTGTGTGTGGGATTTCAGAGTGAGAGGTGTGTGTGAGATTTCAGAGTGAGAGGTGTGTGTGTGGGATTTCAGAGTGAGAGGTGTGTGTGTGGGATTTCAGAGTGAGAGGTGTGTGTGTGGGATTTCAGAGTGAGAGGTGTGAGTGGGATTTCAGTGTGAGAGGTGTGTGTGTGGGATTTCAGAGTGAGAGGTGTGAGTGGGATTTCAGAGTGAGAGGTGTGTGTGTGGGATTTCAGAGTGAGAGATGTGAGTGGGATTTCAGAGTGAGAGGTGTGTGAGTGGGATTTCAGAGTGAGAGGTGTGTGTGGGGGATTTCAGAGTGAGAGGTGTGTGTGTGGGATTTCAAAGTGAGAGGTGTGTGTGGGATTTCAGAGTGAGAGGTGTGTGTGTGGGATTTTCAGAGTGAGAGGTGTGTGTGTGGGATTTCAGAGTGAGAGGTGTGTGTGTGGGATTTTCAGAGTGAGAGGTAGGTGTGTGTGTGTGTGGGTTTTCAGAGTGAGAGGTAGGTGTGTGTGTGTGGGTTTTCAGAGTGAGGTAGGTGTGTGTGGGTTTTCAGAGTGAGAGGTAGGTGTGTGTGGGGATTTCGGAGTGAGAGGTGTATGTGTGGGATTTCAGAGTGAGGTGTGTGTGGGATTTCAGAGTGAGAGGTGTGTGTGGGATTTCAGGTGAGAGGTGTGTGTGGGATTTCAGAGTGAGAGGTGTGTGTGTGGGATTTCAGGTGAGAGGTGTGTGTGTGGGATTTCAGAGTGAGAGGTGTGTGTGGGATTTTCACAGTGAGAGCTGTGTGTGTGGGATTTCACAGTGAGAGGTGTGTGTGTGGGATTTCAGAGTGAGAGGTGTGTGTGTGGGATTTCAGAGTGAGAGGTGTGTGTGGGATTTCAGAGTGAGAGGTGTGTGTGTGGGATTTCAGAGTGAGAGGTGTGTGTGGGATTTCAGAGTGAGAGGTGTGTGTGGGATTTCAGAGTGAGAGGTGTGTGTGGGATTTCAGAGTGAGAGGTGTGTGTGGGATTTCAGAGTGAGAGGTGTGAGTGGGATTTCAGAGTGAGGGAGAAGGGAGCCTTGAAGCCTAAACCAACACTGGAAGAGCCTACTACTGGCTTTTTCAAGAGAACTGTCCACAACTAGATGTCTTTACGTATAAGGGTTACATCCCTACTAAGGGCATCCATATAATTCCAATGGTATTAGGAGCAATTGGGTTCGTAGAAAAAGAATTTCAAGTCCTATTAAATTATGTCACCAGTATAGGTAAACCCATATGAACTACAGAAGGAGGCAATTTTGAGTATATTGCAGGTGTTGAAAATGGCACCATTGGCAAACATTTAAAAAGTGAAACAAAACTGATTTCATGAACATCACTGCCCTGAGTTGGAGATGGAGTCTGTCCTTGCCATGGTACTAACATACTCCACGTTTGGAAAATTAGAAAAAAGGAAAATGTTTGTTAAACTGTATTAAACGTTGACATAATTAATGCACTTCATTCTTCTGAAAAGTTTCTGTAAGACAGTTGTCGACTGAAATTTAGAAAACATATTCCTGTTGCTGTTTGTAAGCACAGAGCTGCTTATAAAATGTTTGTGGGACTGCACAAGTTAAATTTAGGGATAGTTAGCTTTCCACTTCACACATTGGTTCATAGAGTTTATTTGCAGGCACAGATTTGACTGCTAAGAGCTGTCTAATTTATTATTTGACTTGTTTAAAAGGAATAGTTCTTCTGTGTAGTTGTATTTTTTCTTGTTTAACTCTGTGATAGTTCTGACAGTTCAAAGTGGTGGTTTTCATGTAGAATGCATGCATCAGTTAACTGGGTGACTAGTTCAAAGGGAACTTGTAATTGGGCAGATTTAGTTGCATGGACTGAGCAGATGATTCATTGCTTCTTGTAGCTGGTATTGTTGAGATATGTGAATGGTACTATGTATTCTTTTAGGTAATGTGCTTCGATGGCCTATGTGGCTGGCATGAAATGCTTGTGTTTGAGTACCATTTGTTTCAGGGGATTTTACTAGAGAAGTGTTATGCAGTCAACCCTTTCTGGCTTGTTGGTGGCTTTTGTGAGACATACCTTTTGAATATTGTAGTGATGAGCAATTTCTGTTCTTGGCTGTCATGTCAGGTTGTTGGCTCCCTGTTTCAAAGGCAACATTTGAATAATTGGTACCAAATTGCTAGAATATGTAGCAGTTTGGAAGATTTGATGAAAAAATATATACTGTTAGTACATTTGGTGTAGACATTTTCTTTCCTTTCTAAACTATGATCTATTCCTTATGCTAAATACTACTGGGTGGCTGCAAAGATTTCATGATGGATGTGTATGCTTTCTGAGTTTAGTAACCAACTGACTAATTTTGCTGCAGAAAACTTGTTTAGAGGGTCAGCCTGATGGGGACCTGTGGCTAAAGACCAATATGTAGACTTTGGTGCAAAGTTATTGATTAGTTTTATTGTCTTTGTGTGTTGTATGTGAACATGATGTGGCAGTCATCTTGGTTGTTGTTGCACACCTTTACGTTTTTGGTAATCAACACAATGTGCCAAGAAACTGATTAGACTCTCATGGCTCCAAAATAAAACCCAACTGTAGTGTTCTCTGTTCCATTGTGAGTGCTTGATGTTTTGCCCACAACACTGTCTTCTTGAGTATGTTGAACAGTGGCAAACTCTGAGAAAGTGAGGCAATTGCGTGTGTGGGATTTCAGAGTGAGAGGTGTGTGTGTGTGTGGGGGGGGGATTTCAGAGTGAGAGGTGTGTGTGTGTGTGTGTGTGTGTGGGGGGGGGAGGGCCCCATATATAGATGTATATATATATATATATATATATATAGATAGATATATAAATTAATGTACAGACAGATATTTGTATTTGTGTGTAGTGCTTTTCAGAGAAAGGTACAGATGAAATTATTGTAGAAGTTACAGGTAGTGATACAATATATAAATGTGGTATCTGGTTTCAAATTTTTCTATGATTATTTAATTGCACTGAATGGCAATAAATTGATATTGCAGTCAGTATTCAAAGTTTCAAGCTTCAGATTAGGTCTATTTGTTGCCATACACATTAGTCAAGTTGTAAAATCTTCATTTTGTGCTAATATGAGATTAAGAAAGTGTTCATTACTAAATACATCTACACCTAACACTGTGGCTGGATGTACTGTGCATTTTTGTGAAAATGGTAGGGTTTGCTGTACTATGATAAAATCCATGAAAGCCATTTTGTTTTGTTGTAGGTGAACATTCTGTTTGTTCAGTGGTGGTGTGTGTGTGTGTGTGTGTGTGTGTGTTGGATTTCAGAGTGAGAGGTGTGTGTGTGTGTGGGATTTCAGAGTGAGAGGTGTGTGTGTGGGATTTCACAGTGAGAGGTGTGTGTGTGTGGGATTTCACAGTGAGAGGTGTGTGTATGTGTGTCTGGAGTGTTTCTCCCTGGGCCTCTGCTAAACTAAAAATTAACTTTTGTTCCAAGTCAGACTTTCCTGGTTAACAAATGTTAAAAAAATTACACTCATTTGAATATCAGACTTCATATTCTTAAGAAAGTGCATGGTAACACAAAAGCTTTTATTCTAGCAATTTTCTAAGTGTATAAGATGGATATTTGAAATTTATCCCTATCTTTGGGACAGTATTCCCCCTGTTATTGGCTTCATCCAGGTTTTGTGCTAAGGTTGAGTGCTATGGTAAGAACCGAGTTCACTGAATATGTTTGGGGGCTATATTCCCCCATTACTGGCTTTGTCCGGGTGTTTTTTGCTAAGAGGTTGAGAGCTGTGGTGAGAACTGAATTCACTGAATGTTTGGGGGCTATATTTCATGCTGAAGGCTGTTGGTTGTATTCCCACAGTAGGTAGATGCATTGCTGATACTGTATTGTGTTGTAAAGGGGGTGAATGCTGCAGTCCTTTTTTGGCAAAGATACCTTGCAACTATGAACCTGTTATCAGTTTGCTATCCATTCCCTCTTGCGGTATTACTAGCTTATGTTTTTAATGCATGCAACAAAGGCAATTTATTCTTCAAGGGCAACAGGCACTTTATTTGTAGATGAAACAATGACATATAAAGTTGTTTGCTAGCAGCAACCTCTTTATTAGTTACAGATTTCTTTAATGTGGATTTTACTACTTCAGAGATTGTGCATATTTACTGATACTGGTGGACTATAGAAGGTTGAGTAGACTTTTATGATGGAAATGTTCTGAATTGGGCAGCTTTCTCATTGTATGTATTTTGTTTCATTGTTTACTGGAAAAATGTTCAAAACAATACCCTTAAAATGCCCTCTAACAACTGTACTATATTGTACAAGGAATATAATGCAATACAGTCAGGAAGGTGCATCAAAGAGAAAGTGTATGTTTCATGTTCAAGGGGCCTATGATTTTGAAGACAGCCCAGAGTTGATATTTATCTGCCACTGGCAAAATGTATTTTCTTTGAATGTGGGTCAGTCTTCTTATGATATTGGTGCATCTGATAGCATCAACTGCATTATCCTTGCATTATTTTATTTACAAGAGAGCAGAGGTGAGGTGACATAGTATATATCTGGGGGGGGGGGGGGGCTGCTTATCTGAATCATCCAGCTTCTCCTACAGTGCACTATCACTGTCTCTACACAACAGAAAATGTCAGATAAGACGCATGATTTCCTCAT
The DNA here is from genome assembly GCF_019279795.1 of Protopterus annectens. Taxonomy (NCBI): domain Eukaryota; kingdom Metazoa; phylum Chordata; order Ceratodontiformes; family Protopteridae; genus Protopterus; species Protopterus annectens. The sequence goes on along the minus strand of NC_056725.1, from coordinate 1,775,239,763 downwards.
TCAGGTATGTATATATATAGTGGTATGTTGCTCTGACTGTTTTGCACAGGAACCTTGGAAGTAAAATGGATGGTGGTAACAGTATTTTCCTTTCACAAAGCAGCTGATTTGGCATAGTGGTATGTTGCTCTGACTGCTTTGCATCCAGACAGAAGGATGAGTATGAATTCCCTCGGTGGCAAGAAAAAGCTTAGTGTTTCTCAGCGTAGAAAGCGAGAGAGACGGAAAGAGGTTGCAGAAAGTGAGCTGCTGAAAAAAGTACCAAAACTGAGCGCATACTTTATTGCTCCACAAGTGTCTTGTAGTGTGACTTTGGAACAGTGGGAAGAAGGACAAGGGATAACGAACGAAGATATTCGGCAGCCAGAGGACTATCAGAAGAATGCCAGTACTCACTCCGAATCGGTTGATGCCCTGAATGAACAGAATTTTCCTAAACATGAGGCTCAACTGCCAGAATCAAGTGCATCAACAGAATTGCTACCACCCTCTGCTGACAGAGCATATTTTGGAAGCAAGACATTGTGCTTTTGAAAAGAGATTTGTTGTGATGGGTGGTGCATTGCAGCCGCCTGGTCCGTTCCCAAAACAGGCAGAAGGTCTTAATAAAGGCCGCAGCTTCCAGGAACATTTCTACACATGCAAAACAGTCTGACTTGAGTTTCAGAAGAACATGGTTGTCCTGCAGCACGGCTGGTGACAAGTGCTACTGCATTCCATGTTGGCTGTTTGCATCACCATTAAGAACTGGTGATTCATGGACTGACTGTACTTGTAACTGGAAGAATGTCGCGTTCCATACAGATGCACGAAAATTCAGCGACCCACACAAGCTTGTCCAATTTTTACTAATTGGAAGAACAATGTCACTGTCTATGTCCTGACCGACAAACAGATTATGCAAGACCGTAAGTACTGGCGCTGTGTTCTGGATCGCAAAGTGAATCTGATAATTACTATGTCAAAATGCAACATCGCATTTCGAGGTCACCGTGAAAATGACAGCTACACCGATGACAGGCCTGGCTTACAAGGATGTTTCCTGGAATTCATTCTCTTAATTGCCAAGTACGATCCTGTTTTGGAAAACTTGCTGAAGCAGCCAAAAGGAACCACCAAGTACTTGAGCGAGTCTATTCAAAATGAAATCATTTACATTCTGGCAAGAGGTAAAGCAGCAGATCGTAGACTAAATGGCCGACGCACCGTTTGTATCTCTTATAATGGATACAACAGCATGTAACCTTAGGCCTTCTCATACAGTTTTAACCTGCTACTCAAAGGAAACTACTAAATCTATTATCTACCTTCCTGAATGATGATTTTGAAGTATACTGTGTGTTTTTTGCTTTTTTTACTAATCTGTATCAATGTAATGTAATTTCAAATGTATGTATTTTATTACTACCTTTTACACCATGTAACTAAGATTGTATTTGCTTTGCTTTTGGAGCTTTTCTCCCCGGGCCTCCACTGAAAATGGGTACGTTCTGGCCCAGTGGACTTCCCCGGTAATCAAACTGGAAATAAATAAATAAAATAACAGTGGATTGTTCAAAGATGGATCAGTTGAGCAAAATATTTCAGTATGTGACTGTCGAAGAATGACAAAGGGAGGCCCGTAAGCTTGCATATCCAGGAACTGTTCTTGGGGTTCACCGATGTTGAAAGCCAGAAGGGTCAAGATTTGGCATCCGTTATTACAAAGGAAATTGAAAGTGTCACTGACCTGAATTAGATTCGCAATCAAGGATATGACGGAGCCGCCAACATGAGTGGTGCTTACAAGGGTGTCCAGTCTTTAATGAAGCAGAAAGCACCAAAGGCCCGTTATGTTCACTGCCATGCTCATGCATAAAATTTAGTCAAATGATGCTGTTAAGAACGTGAAGGACATTCAGAACTTTTTTGACATGCTGGAAAAGCTGTATGTATTCCTCAGTGCTATTAGCAGATGGAATCGCTTACAGAAAGATGGTAGCTGCTGCTCACTTGCATTAAAGCGACTTTGTCCTACACGGTCATCATGGAATCCAGCCTTAATAGCTCCTCGCAGCCGGTTTGTCAACGTGATGAAACTGTTGACTGTGTCGATGACTGGCAAGGACAGCAATGAGAAAGGCGAGGCATCGTCCCTGAAGAAATATTTTGAACGCTTTTAGTCAATGATGAACATTGTTTTACTGTCGCGCATTCTGGGACCACTAGACATTATCTCAAAGAAAATGCAGTCACAACAATCCAATGTCACATCTGTTTGCGTTCTGTTGGAATCACTACTGAAGGACCTGAGTGAACTTCGCAACAACTGGGAGACTTTTGTTCTCTGCCAAGGAGCTAGCTCAAAGTTGGGGCATGCCATCTGAGTTTGACGGTTCAGAAAGGGTTTCTCATGCCAAGAAGTTTCACGAACTTTCAAATGACTGCAGACTGGAGTCAGCAGAACAGCGCTATAAGGTCGAAGTGTTCAACAGAATCATCGACTACACCATTGACCAGATAATACGATTGAAGTCACTGCGAGATACTGACCAAGTCTTCACATGCTTGAAACCTATGACAATTACTGAAACGAATGATGACTAACTGCTGAAGATGTCGAAGAGTCTGATCATGGAGTACTCTGACATTTCAGATGAGCTGTCTGACCAACTGCTCTGGCTCAAAATGACTTTCACTGTCACATTGTCAGTGCTGAAATCTATCAAGGACTTAGCCGAATTCATCTTGATAACTCATTCAGAATCATCTTCCAGCTTTCCAGATATAATCACTGCTTGTTTGCTGTATCTGACACTTCCTGTGACAGTTGCCAGCGCTGAAAAGTTTTTCGAAGTTGATAAAGACATTCTTGCGTAGTACAATGTCTGAGGTTCGACTTAGTTCTTTAGCCATTCTGTCGATTGAGAGCCGACGCCTGGAAGAAGTGGACACTGACAAGATCATTGATAGTTTTGTTGATAAAGCCCGCAAGAAGTCATTCTAGGAGTAGGATTGAACAATGGAGGTACAATTCACATTCTGGTACAATTCACATTCTGGTATCTATATAATGTACCGTTTTTAGAAATTTTTTTTTTTTTTGCTGAAATAGCACGTCTCCAGATTTCAGTGTTTTATGCCACTGTCCTAGGTCGAGTGAACGTGACTGATTTCTTTGGCTTCGGTCATCTCGATGGCTTGGGTTCCGGGGGGGGGGTGTTGGGGCGCCTAGGAAAAGTTTGCCTCAGGGCGCTTCTAACGTAGTTACGCCACTGCTTATATGCGAGTGTGTACTTGAGTCCCACACCTGACACAGCTAGCATCAGAATATGAAGTAAGATTGCATTTCATGAACTTGTGAATGGTCTGCTTTAACTTGCAGAATAATGCCCATTCTGAGTAAGAGCCCGATTTTAGATACTGTTGGGTGATCTGTTAGATTTCATAAAGATATCAAAGGGATAATGTGTTTCACTAAAAGGTGGAAGAAAACTGGTAAAAGTCAATTTTGCTGTGGCTTACTGATTGTGCAGCCTTTTAAGTAGGGTGAGTGAAACCCCAACATGAGGGTGTGGTGATCTTCATGTCACTTAAAAATGCGTTCACTGATCTTATTTCATCCCTTGTTATGCAACTAAAACTCCTTTTAGAAGTGTGGCATAGTACAAGTTTCAAAGCACACCTGATGCACCCCATCTGTTTTCCTTACAAGAAACCTTGTCCTTTAAATCTTACCATAATGTTAATCTATGAATAAAAAGTATGCATTGCAGTTTATTACTGATTTTGTTTGTACTGTTCATGTGAACAGTTTTTTGAAAGGTTAAATTAAGATTTCTGAATGTGGAGCATGCTTGAAATGTTTTGGCAATCCTGCATTTAACGATAGTCATGTATTAAACATTTAGGCTACTCAAACAGTGATCCAAGCTATTTGAGTCCTGACAGCTTTCAAAACTTTTGTGCGTCTTCTATGTATTCTGAAGCTCAAGGGATGTTTCATATAAAGTCTCTACAACAGTTTATTTGGAGCTTTTTTGCTACAGAGTGCTTTGACAGGCCTATGGAACTGTGTGGGCTAGTGATTCTTTAAGGTTGCACAAATAAGTTCCCCACTGGAGGGGGGGACCTATTAAATTTTGTGTGAATAAAACTTTTCTTTCTGACCAAAATGATTCCTCGGAAACTGTTTTGGGACTGCAATTGCATTTCAAGGGAGTTTGAGTGTAAATGCTTTGAGCTTAATTTTTTTCTAAAATTTCTTACAGGTTTGTATACTTGGAGCACCTCAGTGCCACCTTTTCTTTACTTTACTCAACTGTCTCATCCAGCCTCAAATGTGTGCCTTAGAGGTCTCATTCTCTGCAAAACTGTGGAGCAGCTACTGGTCTCCAGGTTTACCTTTCCCTGTTTGTAAAAAAGACAGGCGGTAGGGAGTGTGTGTCAAGCAAGTTCCCCTTGCCCTTCAGCCACTGGTAGTGAGACTTGACTGCTGCAATAGCCTTAACTGTATGGGGTTATATCCTGCCAAGGATACAACAGCCATCCAGCTTCCAAAGCTTAAGGGCACCTTCTATGCTCCTGAACTGTCAGATAGCTTGAGCGGAGCCCTTCAGAGCTGTACAGTAGCAGAACAGTAAGCTCCTCTAAGGCTTGCGAGAAATAAGTCAGCTTGTGCTGTGCCTTTGTTTTACCTCTGGGGAAAATAATTCCATTTCCAAATTATCACTTTTTTCTCCTCAAAAATTAAGTGAAAGGTAGGAGTTTTGTGTTTTAATGGATTGTTGCAGGACGGTTTTATACTTATAAATGGGACACTCATTTTTATCCTGTTGGTTTAAAAGTAGTGTAAAGCAACTAAAAACAGGTATCTGAAGTTGTTAATCTTCCTGTTCATCACTGATTGGGTTCGGTCCTGAGCCCTCGGAACTGACTCTGCCTTATACCAAGCTCACATAAACTAAAAACTGAGTTAAGCTGCTACCCACAATGCTCTTCTCTTTTACCCTTTATCTCGTTTGCCGCACAGCCATATAGCAGTGTTTCACTGAGCTCTCCAGCCAAGTAGTGTTTTTTCAAAGTTTATAGTATTTTGTGAGTTTTTTCCCTGTCAGACTCCCTCGGGTATCCTCTTTTTATACCATAGTTGGTAAACACCCTTTTCACCCTTGTGGTATTCTCAATACCTTTGTTGGTATTTCCCCTCCCTCTCTTCTTTCCTCTCTGGTAGTTGTGTTTCTTTTGGTATGTCTGAAAAGAAAGGGACTTTTTCACCCTTGTGGTATTCTCAATACCTTTGTTGGTATTTCCCCTCCCTCTTTCCTCTCTGGTAGTTGTGTTTCTTTTGGTATGTCTGAAAAGAAAGGGACTACAGGGTTTAAGCATTGCTGCTCTTGCAATGGTAAACTCCCTAATAGTGATCTGCAAGAGGAATGTGTATATTGTTTGGGGGTGCCTCACTTATCTGTGAAACCTCCCTGTGACATTTCTGCTAGTTTGTCAGCAAACACTGAATGAAACACTGAATGAAACACTGAATGAAACACTGAATGAAACACTGAATGAAACACTGAATGAAACACTGAATGAAACACTGAATGAAACACTGAATGAAACGCTGAATGAAACGCTGAATGAAACGCTGAATGAACTAATTCTTAAAGGCCTGCTTCCTTACTTTTCTGAGGCTATTTCTGCATCTGAGGTCTCAACCCCTCTATTTGTGGACAAAAAAGTCCTCATTCTGACCGTTCTTCACCGGCCGGTGATGGGGTTAAGCTGCATAAGGCCCATAAGACTTCTACGGAGCATAGGATTTCCTCCTCTGTTCCCACCACCTTGGCTCTGAGCTCAGCTCCAGTGGTTCCTACAGAGATTGCCATGACTTCCTCTGCACCAGCCATTATGGATCCTACTGTGGTTTTGGCTCCAACCATTTTGCCTGCCATTACTTCGGCACTGATGTCCCCATCTCTGTTCCGAGATCTCTTCCGACAACCTCTTCGGAGCCACCGTTCTCTGCACCAATTAATCCCCTTTTGCCTGTTTCAAAACTGGAATCCTCTGTGCTGACTTACTACACCATGGACCCAGTACTCCCAGTCTATAGATCCGTTTGCCGGACAAGCCTTTAGCCCCTTTTTGGACCGGCCTGACTCCCCCTTAGGGGCATCAGTAAGGTCCACCAGGAGCCTATCCGAGTTCGATGTGGTGCGCCTCTGTGATCAGCTGCTGACAGCCAGGGGAATTACAAATTTTTCTAGAACCCATTTCACTCCGGGCTTTGGATCCATTGCCCCAGCGACTCCCACGTGTTCTCTTCCCTTGGAGTCTTCGGTTTGAGGCCCATAACCCCAACGTCTGCAAGAGGACTACTTTCCTCAGCGCTGACAATGACCTTGTCTGAGGATTCGAGGCCCCTTTGGGTGTCTTCTGTCTGAACCAACCCTTCCTCAATCTCATGATTGGGGGGTGGAACCGTTGGTTCCAGCCACAGCTCCAGTTGTTTCACCGGCTCAGTCTTCGGGTCCGAGGGTGACTCCCGCCCCGGTTTTGCTTGAGGTTCTGTCCCGGTTAGCGGCCCGTGTAGAGTGGGGTGTGACTCCGGTTCTGAAATTGTCTCCAGTTCCGGGCTCCCATTCCTCTTCACTTGGGCCTGTCTTCTGGGTGGTGGAAAGTGCTTGCTTCGGTAAGCAATTATCTTATGTTGGACTTTCCACCTGTTCCTTCTGAGCTGCAACTATCAAAGGCCACCTCCCCAGGACACAGAGTGCAAGCCTCAGGAAACCCTTGTACAGGGTATCCCCCTTTCTGAGTCTTCAGATGCTCCCACTGAACTCCCTCTGAAATGGACGTGTAAGAGGAAACACATGGACTCCCCAGAGGAGTCCCTCACTGAAGATATGGACTACGATGATTGGAAGGGTCCCCACAGTCACCCCTGACTATCTCCTTTGGAGACATCCTTGAAATTTTGAGGCAGTGTGACTGGAAAGCCCTCCAACCCTTCGGAGGAATCTGTATTCCTGCAGGCCTTTCGCTCTCGGCCCTCTACTTCTTGGGTGACCACCCCCTTGCCAATGAGTTAGTCAGGCTCATCGTGCAGTGGGCATGGAAGAACCCCAATACCACTGAGGCCATTCTCCGGAGATCAGATAAGATACTCTCACCTCCAGAGGATCAGCCCCATTGGTCTAGGGGCTTACCATTGGACACTATGGTGGTGGCGACCGTGAAAAATGACCTTGTGGAGGAGTCCTGCTGTCCACCCACCCAACAGTTCTGGGCGGTGGACAAATTAGGGAAGAGTTTTTGCTTCAGTGATCTTTGCTGTCAGGTCTTTGAACTTTTTGGCACATTTTACGAGGCTTCAAAGTTCTCATCACTGAACTGTCTGGAACCCTCAAGGTTCACGTTTCGGACAGGGCACATGATAAAGTTGCTTCCCAACTTGCCACCCTAGTCAGTTTCCAAATCCTCCATGAAGTTGCTGTCCCACGCAACCAAACGGGTGGCTAGAGCTGCAGGTGTAGTTGAGACACCATGCCTGGATGAGCATTTCTGACCTCGCGGACTCTGTCTTCCTTTTTAAACGCCCCTCTTGAACAGTCAGCTCTGTTCGGTTCTGAAGTGAAGGACACATTAGCCAGGTGCAAGCAGGACGGAAAATCCTTGTCTGCTGCTGGTCTACATTTTTCTAAGCCTCAGCGCTCCTTTTCCAGGAACCAGAGGCGTGGAAAGATGTGGCACAGTCTCAAGGCCCTTTCCGTGAGGCACGTGGTGAGGACTCCCCCAGAGGCAGAGGGGATTCCAATAATGGAAGGCTCCCATTTTGGGGCAGAGGGGGTCCCCGAAATCAGGACTCCAGGAATTCTTTCTCGGAACAACTGTATCAGTGCTCCTAAAGCGCTGCCCGATTGCTTTCCTCTGGAAGCAGTCGGGGCTGGTTTCTGTCTGCACCAAGCTGCCTGGCACTCTATTACAAATGATCAGTGGGTGCAGAGAATAATTTCCAGATGTTACTACATCCCTCTAATCTCTTATCCAAGGCCCTCAAGATCCCTTCCCGATGTTCCACCCAGTCAAAGGGAAGAGGCAGCTTCAGAAATGAGAAAGATGCGTCAAAAATTAGTCATCCAACATGTTCCCCCAGACCAATGTGGCTCCGGTTTTACTCTAGATTCTTTTTGGTGCCAAAAAAGACCGGATTGGTCACGATTCAATCCATTCTCTCATTTCTTCGGGAGGGTGTGTGGATGTGCTCGATAGACCTCCAGGATGCATATTACCACATCAAAATGGACGAATGCTCCCAAGAGTCTGTTTCTGGCTGGGAGCCAGTCATTACCAATTCAGAGCCCTGCAATTTGGTCTCTCGACTGCCCCCAGAGTGTTAACGAAATGCCTAGCAGTGGTGACCGCTCAGACTTCAGGGATTCCAGGTGTTTCCATATCTAAGATTGGCTCTTCTCTGCCCCCAGCAAGCGCCTACTGGTCAGGGCCATCCGCTACACTCTAGCAGAGTTGCTAGACATCACCATACAGTGGGAAAAATCCAACCTTCATCCCACACAGCAATTGGAATTTATAGGGGCAGTATTCAACACAAAAACAAGCCTAGTCTCTCTATCTCCTCACAGACTTCAGAGATTAAGGGCACGAGTACAACTGATACTCTGTCGAAGGAAGGTGTCTGCAAGGGAAGTTCTACAGGCTTTGGGGTCTATGGGTCAGCCATCACAATTGTTTCCATAGCCAGATTACATATGAGACTACTGCAGTGGCTCCTTCTGTCCCAGTGAATATCCAATCTTCATCCGCTGAGCTCACAGATCCTCATCACAGACTCCTGCAAACAAGATCTCCTCTGGGACAAGTACAGATGAAAATCTTTGTTGCCCCTTCCAGGCTCCCCAACGCCACTGTGACCACAGGCGCTTACATGATAGGGTGGGGGGGGGCACTTCCAGGGAAAGACAGTCCAAGGCACGTGGTCCAGCCTAGAGATCAACTTGCATATCAATATCCTGGAGTTGAGCAGTGTTGGCGTTGCAAGCATTCCTTCTGCTCCTGTCAGGAACGATTGCTATCCAGTTGGGCAACATGTCCGTCATCTGGCACATAAACAGGGAGGGACAGGAACCAGTGTGATGGTAAAAAGTTGTGGTTCTGAAGATCTCTAGGTTCTTTTCAGCAAAATACCTTCGGATCCACCAATGAGCGCTGTACTTCCAGTAAACACCACGTAAAATGTTTCAAAAACGATGTTTAATCCACATAACACAAGTTCTGAAGAAGACCAGTATCATTTGGTTGAAAGCGCTAAACTGTTTTTGGCGTCTTTTTGGTTTGTCCTCCGGTGCTAAGTAGGATCTGTATTTGACCATCACATCTTGTACAACTACAGCACTGGGAAGTCGTGTCTGTCATTTTTTGGTCTTTTGTATTCAGGCGTTATGTGGATTAAACATAGTTTTTGAAACATTTTACGTGGTGTTTACTGGAAGTACAGCGCTCATTGGTGGATCCGAAGGTATTTTGGTGTATCGCACTACCATTCTTTTATTCTAGGTTCTTTTCAGGAATCTCTTGAGACTTCCTCCAGAGACAGGGGGGGAATGGTGCTAATGGCAGACTTGTAGTACTTGTAGTACAGGGGGTCTGAACCACAGGTATAGATACCTTTGTGGACAGGCCCAATCAGTCATCCCGAAGGATTGCTTGACTGCTCTTCTCTGGAGGCAGTCGGGTGACATTTATCTCTTCATCCAACCGCCTGGGAAGCCATCACAAGCGACCTGAGTGGCAAACATCACTTCCAGAGTTTCATACCCTTTTTCCAAAATCTGACTCCACTCAAGAATCTCCCTGTTCAACCCAATCAGAGGGAGGCTGCAGCATTAGAAATTTCAAAGCTGCTCTGAGTCATTCATACCATTCCCCCAAGACCAGCTTGAATCGGGCATCTATTCAATTCTTTTTAGTGCGTAAGAAAACAGAGGCCCTCAGACCCATTTTGGATCTTACAATCCTGAACGAATCAATTGTCTGTTTTCAAAGTTCTGAATGTTCACAATTAAGTCTATTCTGCCCTTCCTGCAGGAGGACAACTGGATGTGATCTATAGACCTTCAGGATGTGTACTAATGCATCAAATTGAACAGGCAGTCCAGAGGATTTCCTCTCCTTCTGGCTGGGAGCCAATCATTACCAGTTCAGAGTACTCCCCTTTTATCTCACCACAGCCCCCAGGGTGTTACACAAATGAATGGCAGTAGTGGCAGCGCTAAGACTGCAAGGATTCCATGTGTATCCCTATTTATACAATTGGCTCCTCACTGCTTCCACCAGGCATCAACCTCTCCAGGCCAGAGACTACCTCTTTCAACTTGCCTGAACCTTGGGCATCTCCATCAATCTAAAGAAATTGCATTTTCATCCGGTCCAGGTGGTAGATTTCATTAGAGCCCATCTGAACACAACACATTCCTTAGCTCTTCTCTAGTCAGGATTTCCACTCTGACTCCATGTGAAACAAATTCTAAACATCCCTTTGCCTCCAGTATGTCTTGTTCTAAGAGCGTTGGGCTCCATGGCTATCACCATAACTCTTGTTCCTGCAGGTGTGTGTGTGTGTGTGTGTGTGTGTGTGTGTGTGTGTGTGTGTGTGTGTGTGTGTGTGTGTGTGTGTGTGTGTGTGTGTGTGTGTGTGTGTGTGTGTGTGTGTGTGTGTGGACTGAGGAAGTACAGAAGAGTATACAGGCAAAGAGGTTGGCAAAGAAGTGAGATTGTCAGAGATGAAGAGACACAGGAGTATAAGGAGGTGAGGTGCATGGCAAAGAGGTGGTGAAGGATAAGGCATATGAAGAGTTGTATGAAAGGTTGGACACTAAGGAGGGAGAAAAGGACCTGTACCGATTTGGCTAGACAGAGGGACCAAGCTAGGAAAGATGTGCAGCAGATAAAGCTGATAAAGGATAATGAGGGAAACATACTCACAAGCAAGGAGTGTTTGTGTTGAGGAGATGGAAAGAGTACTTTGAGGGGTTGATGAATGAAGAGAATGAGGGGGAGAGAAGGTTGGATGATGTAGGCATAGTGAATCTTGAAGTACAATGGAATAGCAAGGAGGAAGTAAGGATAGCTATGAAGAGAATGAAGAATAGAAAGGCTGTTGGCCCAGATGACATACTTGTGGAAGCATGGAGGTGTTTAGGTGAAATGGCAGTGGAGTTTTTAACCAGATTGTTAAATGAAATCTTGGAAAGTGAGAGGATGCCTGAGGAATGGATAAAGTGTGTTGGTACAGATTTTTAAGAATAAGGGTGATGCGCAGAGCTGTAGTAACTACAGAGGGATTAAATTGATCATTCACAGCATGAAGTTATGGGAAAGAGTAGTGAAAGCTAGGTTAAGAAGGGATGTGGTGATTAGTGAACAACAGTATGGTTTCATGCCGGGAAAGAGCACTACAGATGTGATGTTTGCTCTGAGTGTTGATGGAGAAGTACAGAGAATGTCAGAAGGAGTTGCGTTGTGTTTTTGTAGACTTGGAGAAAGCATATGACGGGGTGCCTAGAAGAGGAGTTGTGGTATTGTATGAAGAAGTCAGGAGTGTCAGAGAAGTGAAACCCAGGAACCCCACTCGGCCTTCCTGAGAACCCTGGAAAATATGAAGGTCTCTCCAAACACCATTATATTGGGCGACTTCAACTACTCAAACATGGACGGGAGCATGACTCTAGCTCCAACACCCTAGCCCAAAGGTTCCTAGAATTTATAAACTCAAATGCTATGGAACAACTTGTTACCACTCCCACAAGAGGGGAAAACATACTGGACCTGATCATCACCAATATGGGGACTCTATGCTCCAGACCAGAAGTGTATCCCTCACTGGTAAGATCAGACCATATTCTAATCTCACTGGATATTCACATCCCCGACCCCACCCCCTGCCCAGAAAACCACAGTGAAAAACTTCTCTAAAGCAAATTTCACACTGCTCAAAACCGAGGTGGAATCCTTCAAAGCCCCCGAGCCTGTGGAAAATACGGGCCAGACTGCAGAATACTTTATAAACGCATTCTATGAGCACCTTCAGGAATGCATGGATCATGCAATCCCAAATAAAACCAAGACCCAGTCCTCCAAAGGCAGACGTCCTGTCTGGTGGACCCCAGCCGTAAACAAACTATACAATAGAAGGGGGAAGCTACTACATGATAGAGCAAAATCCCAAAAAGGGAAGGCATCTCTGATCAGTATTAGCAAAAAACTACGGGCACTCCTAAAATCATCTAAGGCCAGCTTTGAGAGAAAAATTGCACAGGACACTAAGGATAATCACAAGGCTTTCTTCAGTTATGTTGGGAACCTGGGTGGGACTTCCCAGATATGCTCAGAATTAGTCCAAAATGACAATACATCGAACCCACAGACATTGCCAACATCCTAGCTGACAGGTTCAGCACCCCCCCCTACCAAAAGGGCAAATATCTATCTCAGCAGAGTGCTGCCCCCCTGACATCTCGGATGCTCAGGTAAGAGCCGCCTTCTCCAAAGCAAAAAACACAGCATCAGTGGGACCAGACGGTGTCCCGGGCTGTGTCCTACATGAACTCAAGAAGAGCGAAACCCAAACATAAAACTACTGTTCAATCTCAGACTTTACTGCAGGATATGTACCCAAAGAGTGGCGTACAGCAACAGTGCTCCCTCTCCACAAAGGTGGTGCCTCAACGGATCCTGGAAACTATCGCCCCATAAGCCTGACTAGCTTGGTCTGCAAAGCTATGGAAAGGATCATCATGGACCTCATAAAGATATTGGGGACCTACAGACACTGGATCCTACCCAGTTCGGCTTTAAGGGCAGATCCTGCCTCTTAAACCTGGTTGATTTCTTTAAAACTGTCACCAAGGCCATTGACGAGGGAAAGGTGGTCCACACAGCCTACCTGGACCTCGCAAAAGCCTTCTATACAATACCCCACTCTGGCATTATAGATAAGCTCACCAGCTTAAATATAAACCCCTATGTCACCAGATGGGTTGCAAACTGGCTCAAGGACAAAACCCACATGGTTAGAATTGCTGGAACCATGTCAGACTCCAAACCAGTTACAAGTGGCATCCCACAAGGCTCAGTCCTGGGACCTCTCTTGTTCGGTATATATTTCACTGAGGTACAGGCCAACACGGAAGGACTGTGGCTGACCAAGTTCGCAGTTGACTGCAAACTGGGTGCCATAATCGACTTTCCAGCCGACACAAGCATCCTCCAAAAGGGCCTCAAACAGACAACTGGTGCCAGAGCCATGGCCTCAAGCTAAACACCAATAAGTGTATAGTCATCCCCTTTGGCAAAAGCAAAGTGCCCACAAATTGCCACATAGATGGTACTCCATTAAGTACAGAAGTAATTAGGGACCTGGGGACCCAAGTTGATGGCAATCTCTCATTTGACAACCACGTGGCCAAAGTGGTTATAAAAATATTTTATATAGCCCGCCTAATCATGAAGGGATTCACATGTAGATCAGGGGAAGTCATCGTGCCTCTTTAATCCCTCATCAGGCCCATAACGGAGTACAATGCCCCTTTTGGGATTTACCTTACCAGACACCTACAGCAACTGGAAAGACCCCAAAAGTACCTCACCAAGAGGATCAAAGGGCTCAAACAGATGCCATATGCTGCCCGGTTAAAGAAACTCTAGCTCTACTCAGTGGCATACCGCCTGCTCAGAGGCGATCTGTACCTGACGTATAAAGCCATGTCCAACCTGGAATTAATGGACATGCTGCACCTCAGAAAATCCAAATCCCATCAAGCTACGCACTCAAGAGAATTAAACCTCAGCACTGAAATAAACAGGACATGCTGGAGGGACAGATTCATAACCCAGAGGCTCCCTTCACTCTGGAATACAGGTTAGGCAGAGTCCTTAATTGACAATCTTCAAGAGGAATCTTGAGTGGATGGGAGATCATAGGTTTACCCCGGGTATCACTTCTGTGTCACTGTTAGACAGAGGCACAGTATACTAACCTCGAAAAAGGGCGTTTCAAAATTAATTTGAAATGGGTGGCGAAAGCCAAACACACTCTGGCTAGGCTTATAAATGCCCTAGGGCAGATATCCTAGTATGAACCTATAAAACTCCAGCTCTACTCAGTGGCATACCACCTGCTCAGAGGTGATCTGTGCCTGACGTATAAAGCCATGTCCAACCCGGAATTAATGGACATGCTGCACCTCACAAAATCCAAATCCTATCGAGCTACGCGCTCGAGAGACTTGAACCTCAGCACTGAAATAAATAGGACATGCTGGAGGGACAGATTCATAACCCCGAGGCTCCCTTCACTCTGGAATAAGATCCCAGTCCAGGTTAAGCAGAGTCCCTCATTGACTCTCAAGAGGGATCTTGAGTGGATGGGAGATGGTAGGTTTACCCCAGGAATCACTTCTGTCTCACTGTTGGACAGAGGCACAGTATACTAACCTCGAAAAAGGGCATAGCAAAACTAATTTAAAATGGGTGGCGAAAGCCAAACACACTCTGGCTAGGCTTATAAATGCCCTAGGGCAGATAGCCTAGTATGAACCTATGAAGTATGTAAGAGTAGTACAGGATAGGTACGAGGGTAGTGCGACAGCGGTGAGGTCTGCGGTGGGAGTGACTGATGCGTTTAAGGTGGAGGTGGGGTTACATCAAGGATTAGAGGTCTGAGCCCTTTCTTATTTGCAATGGTGATGGACAAGTTAACAAACTAGATCAGACAGGAGTCCCCATGGACTATGATGTTTGCACATGACATTGTGATCTGTAGTGAGAGTAGGGAACAGGTGGAGGAGACAGTGGAGAGATGGAGATTTGCTCTAGAGAGAAGAGGAATGAAGGTCCGCAGGACTAAGACAGAATATATGTGTGCGAATGAGAGGGAGGACAGGAATGGTGAGGATGCAAGGAGTAGAGGTGGCAAAGGTGGATGAGTTTAAATACTTGGGGTCAATAGTTCAGCGTAACGGTGATTGTGGAAGAGGTGAAGAAGAGTACAGGCAGGATGGAGTGGGTGGAGGAGAGTGTCAGGAGTGATTTGTGACCGACTAGTACCTGTAAGAGTGAAAGGGAAGGTCTACAAGAGGGTAGTGAGACCAGCTATGTTATATGGGTTGGAGACAGTGGCACTGACAAAAAGGCAGGAGTTTGAGCTGGATGTGGCAGAGTTAAAGATGTTAAGATTTGCACAGGGTGTGACGAGGGTGACTAGGATTAGGAATAAGTATATTAGAGGGTCAGCCCAGGTTGGAAGGTTTGGAGACAAAGCCAGAAAGGCAGGATTACATTGGATTGGGCATGTGCTGAGAAGGGATGCGGAGTATATTGGGACAAAGATGCCAAGGATGAAGCTACCAAGTAACAAGAAAGGCGGGGGGGGAGGGGCCTAAGAGGAA